>NW_023459319.1:62356-64058 GCF_013731165.1 Rhagoletis pomonella | reverse complement strand
CGTTCCCGTACGCCAAAAATTCTGTATCTGGGAACACTCTCGTGAGACTAACTGAGCAACTGTTCCCAGAATGAGGTTTCAAGATTTAGTCCGGAGTTTTTCTTCTGGCAAATTCATGAAAAGTGTCAAACGATAGATAGAGTTGCATTTGTGTACAAAAAAAGAACGCGGTGAAAGCAAATAACCTTGCATTTGTTAAAAAATGGAAGTAAATAATGAGATATTCGAATATATATGCAATTATTATTAATTACATAGATTTTAATAGTTATTTAGTGATCTTTCAGCCAAATCAGCCTTGTACTAATGACAAGTAAACAAACCAAATGACGTATTTGCTGGAAAAAGTGCTTTTTGCGTTCCCGTACACTTCTGCATCTGTTCGCCTGTTACTCTCACTAGAGAGAGTAAAATTGTAGTTTGACATTTTCACAGGTTTTAGTCCGAAAAGTACTGGAACAAACTAACTATTTCTTACCATGTCCTAGTGTACTGGAACAAACTAATAGTCCAGTTATGTATACTTGCACTGCTACACCATTTTTACGTAAAAATCAAAACCCAACAGAATTCTACATGTTAAGTGCTATGCGTTGGGTAACCGCTTACACGCAAAGCCCGTTTAACAGATTCTTATGTGACAACTCTCATGCAAAGCTAAGTATGCATAACTGGGCTAAAAGCATGTTTAACAGATTCTTATGTGCCAACTCTCATGCAAAGCTAAGTATGCATAACTGGGCTATAAGACATAGACCGTTTTGCAGTATCACCGACGATATTTTAAATTTTTAGTGTCCTTATGTCATCTGATTATTTCACAATATAGCTAGCCAAGACTTACGGTGACACGATTGTTTCTGATGTATTTCAGACACTGAAATTACATATTTCGATATGTTGTTTAATACATATTGTCTTTGTCCATTTAACCGAATGTATTTCAAGTAACTTGGGACGCGTGGGCCTCATGACTTTTAGAGAACTGTTCAGTATTGGTGGGGGTGTGAAATGAAAATGATGATTTATTGTTAGAATGCAAGCCTAGAACTACAATTATCAACTTATTGAGTATTAGTACTCTTCCTTTTAAAAACAAAAGGGGAAACGTTCGGTTATATGTGGAATGGATTTTTACGCAAAATACCTTTCTGCGTTGCAAGTCTTCGGTGGTGCTTAGAAAAAATAATCCTCATCAGTCCAACTCCGGCTACGGTTACCCCAGTATCTTTTACAAATAAGTCCATATTTCAAACCGAATTTATAAATAAATCTTATTCGAAAGTTTGAAATCTTTATTTAAAACTAGCGTTTAATCGTTTAACCACACGCGTAAATTAAAATTTATCGATTCGGGTTACGCGTTTGGAGACAATAACCCAAAATTATTGTACAAATAACCGAACCGTACCAAACAAAAATACCTTTTGCTTGTTCAAATTTCGATTCTAAGAAAATGGATTTAAATAAACAAAAAGTTAATAATAAAATTTAAAGGATTTTAGATATTGGGTATGATAGCACGAAATGTCACAATCTGCTTAATTGTCAGGTTAATATGGCGACGAAAAAGTGACAATGGAACTACCTTCTGTTATGTATCATGGTATACACTGGCGATCAAAACCGAGTGCCATGTACGTCAGTATATTACTTACAGTAATATAACTTTTTAATAATAAGCGGATAGGAATAAAGACTT
>NW_023459319.1:60672-62256 GCF_013731165.1 Rhagoletis pomonella | reverse complement strand
AACCAGAAACTGCTTGCGGAGCATTATGTTATGCTCCTTGTTCTGGCGACATCAGAAGGCATCCAGTCGCTCTCCTAAGTGCGGTGTTTTTAGTCGTCTGTAGCTTCGTACACTGCGTCCTACTAGTCCCCGGCGACCACACTGGTGCTGCGTAATTTAAAACCGGCCGGCCTATTGCCTTGTATGTTGCCAGCAACGTTTCTTTACTGTTGTTGTTGTAGCAGCATACAAGTTCCCCAAAGGGTTTTTGGGGAGTGTTGCTGGAGTGACAGTCCTTGGCCAGATATAAATCTGGGTCGTTCCGGTTCCCGACTGTCGTGGGAACGTTTCTTTGTCTTTGCCCCAAGTACTGCCGGCTAGCGACTTGAGGACTTTGTTGCGGCTCTGTACTTTACTGACAATGGCGGTTGCGTGCGCAGAGAAGGAGAGCAGACTGTAGAATGATACCCGAGTATTTTGGGGTTATTCACCGTCGGAATTGGTGTATCATCGACGTGAATTCCCAGGATTTCGTAGGGGAGAGGGCTAGCCACTTTGCCGTAAAGAAGCGAGAAAGCTCGGAGAGATACCCGTTTACTTTCGAACACAAGTCATCAATTCCATTCCCAGTCGCCATGATGGAGCAATCGTCGGCGTAAGAGACAATCGAGACTCCCTCTGGTGGATGAGGGGGCTTTGAAATATAAAAGTTAAACAGTAGCGGGGAAAGGACACCACCCTGTGGAACCACCTGTTTTATTTTTCTGAGTTTGCTCGATTTGTCTCTAAACATTACCGACGAGTGTCGACCACTCAGATAATTTGCCGACCACCGTTTGAGCCTCTGTGGGAGAGAGGAAGCCTCTATATCTTCTAGTACGTGGAATGGCTGACAAACGCTTTTGACAAATCCAACGCTACTAGAATAGTTCTCTCACGAGTTATCTGAGTCTTTATGGTGTTAAGTGCTGTTGTTGTACTGTGCACTTTACGGAAACCATGCTGATGCTTCGCTGGGGTCAGGTGGTTCGTGAAATACGGGAGCAGCAAGGCCTCAAGTGTTTTCGCTAGCGGGGAAAGGAGTGTTATCGGTCGATACGAATCTCCTTTGTTGGCTGCTTTCCCCGGTTTGAGCAGTGGGACCACTCTCCCCACCTTCCAGATGTCTGGGATGATGAGAGTGGCCATTGACAAATTGAGGACCTCCGTTAGGTACGCTACTCCCGCAGGACCCAAATTTTTCAGCATCAGCTTTCGCCTTCCCGATGGCCACCTAAACTTCACCGCAAGTGAAAGCAGGGGGGGCATAAGTTGTTGGCAGCTTGTGCAGCCTTCTGGTCACTCTACGTTTGGCTTTATCCACTGGAGGATTCAGTATGAACTGCCGGCTAAAATAGCTCCCGCATCGCTCCGGGTCCGACGAAGCATGGTCGCCGAAAGAAATTTGTAGCGGCTACTAAGCCCGCTCTGGTCGATTCATCCGTCCGTTGTCGTCCATTTCAGCTAGGGGGAGGCCCAGAAAGTGTGCGACTTCCACAGGGTCTGTCCATAGGGACAGGGGCGTCAGCTGAGTGGGGTTCTCAGGGCATGTGAAGAGGTGCCGGG
>NW_023459319.1:59422-60572 GCF_013731165.1 Rhagoletis pomonella | reverse complement strand
GATATTAATTGATCTGGGCGGGGTTGTTGTAGCCGCTACAACAACAACACAATAATAAATAAAGGAATAAATAAAAATTTAGTACTGACAAAGTGAACTAAAATCGAACGGTTTTTTACGAATGACGAGTACTATTTGCATATTTGTACAACGATTTTGGGGTGCTGTGCCCCTTCTTCGGAAACACACAAAGGAGAACTCTACTTAGTGAGGGTTATAATCCCTAAGCGCAGCCAAAGGCCGCCTACTCAGAAAGGTGTTCAGCCCCTTTTCTTCGGCAACACAGAATGGACAATTCTACTTAGTGAGGGTTATAATCCCTAAGTGCGGCCGAAGGCCGCCTACGTACGAAGGTGCTCTCTGCATAAGGTGTTCAGCCCGTCTTCTTCGGCAACAGGTAGGGAAGGGGGAATGAGGGGTGACTTTGCATAAAGCGTCGTCCATCCTCTTTCGTTAAAGGTGGGTTTGGGGGGCCACGCCCCCTCTCCCTTCGCACACCACCCTAAAATCGTTGTACAAATAAGCAAACATTTCCCACGAAAAACTTTAGAACGGTTTAAAAAAAATCAGTGGGTACTATTTATGAATTTGTACGATTTTGGGTTGCTGTGCCCAAACGAGTGAATCGAATCAAAAACCTTTTACATACACTTGTAGACAACAGTTCACGCTTTATTACAAAAATTTAAATTACTAAATCTGTGCACTAATTTAACAATAATGTCGGTTGGAAAGATGGTATTTGTTGCAAATTTCCGAAATATACGTACATTGATTACTCTTATTCTGCCTTAAAGCAGCCACTTAATATCTTAATTTTTATGTTTTTATTTACTTTACACATTACACTATTAGTTGTTAGTTGTTTTATTCCTTTAGTTGAAAATTATTCGTCGTAATTTATTAATTAAAATTGCGATGAAAATCACCCGTGCGCCTGTGATTGTATATGCAAATTAAATGGCGGAGCTAAGCTGTCAAAGAGGGACATCACTGGGGCGGCAGCCCCAGGTTTACCACACAGAAAGGGAATTCTAGTTACCTCATATTTTCCCAAGGCTACATCACTGGGGCGGTAGCCCCACTTGGTGCACAGCAAAATGAGAATTTTATTTGGTAAGAGTTATAATCCTAAAGCTACTTTTTAAGT
>NW_023459319.1:28130-59322 GCF_013731165.1 Rhagoletis pomonella | reverse complement strand
TTTTTTTTATTAATAAAGTTTATGGAGGTTTTAGAAATACGGTACGGTTTAGATATTTGTACAATGATGTTGGGTTTTTGTGTCCAAACGCCTGACCCGAGTTTAAAAACTTTAACATACAAGTGTAGTGAAAGAATTCAACTTTAATTTAAAATAAAGATTTCAAATTTCCGATAAATTATGCAATTTTTTGTAAACTTTTGATGTTGGTTCTGCGCAAAAACACTGTGGATGGCGTAGCCGGAGTTATATGCACAAGAGATATTGTATATGTATCTTTCCCAATAGAAGCGGAGCTTCCTCCCCTACTCTTTCCGGAAATTCCTTTGCCCATGTCCGCACTCTCCTGCATCAGCACGACCAACCGCGCAAGTTGCCTTTTCTTGATTATAATTTTTTATCTGTAATTCAGACACATACATACATATGTGTATTTCACAATTTTTTACAATTTCCAGTTCAATTGACTTAGTTTTTATCCATTATAGTACCACTTTCTTATGTAAATTTTATAAACGCAAACTCCAACGACTAAATAAAGAACAGCAATAGCAGGATGAGCGATTAAAAAGTATTCACAGTCGCTAATTGAGCGACTAAGCGACACTCGCAATAGCATCGATAATCGATAATCGCTTAATAGTCGTTTATCTACTGCCAGTCGACATTCGCAATAGGGGTGTATGGTTTACTTCTAATCTACTTCTAATTCTGTTCTTGGTAAAAATTCTTTTTTTCTTGTCTTTATAATTTTCCTTATCTATTGGTTCCAATTCTACATATCTCACATTGCGCATGGCCCGAAGGACTCACCGCTTATGTTGCAGCAGGCCTTGGTGGGGCCTGCTGTTGTTGTTGCTGTGACTGTTGGTTGGTTTTTATAGCTGGTGTTGGTCATTTAAGCAGGTGTTGGTCTTATAGCTAGTGTTGGTCGATATAGCTGGTGTTGGGCGTTATAGCTGGTGTTGATGTTATTGTTGTTGTAGCGGCTAAAACAACCCCGCCCAGATCGGTTGGTATCTCAGTCGTTGTCGTCAAGTTCCGCTAACGGCAGCCCTAGGAAGCGTGCGGCTTCTGCGGGGTTGGTGCACAGGGACAAGGCCGTTAGGGTTGTCGGGTTTTCCGGGCATGCGAAGAGATGTTTCGAGTCATGTCGGGTCTCTCCGCATGCCGGACACTCATTTGGCACATCCTTATTCAATCTACTCAGGTAGGAGTTTAACCTGCTGCAGTAGCCAGAACGAAGTTGCGCTAGTGTCGTTCGCGTCTCCCGAGGCAGATGAAGCTCCGTCCCGTCTGTGTCCGGGGGCGGTATGCCTAGAACGGCATTCACATGTCTAGAGTCTACATAACTCGAGACTGACTCCCTGTGAATGCCGTTCAGGGCCAGTCGGTAAGCTGTCGGGTGCAGAGGTTGCTTGATGAACCTCTGGACTTCGTCCGTCAGTTCATATAGATGCCTCCTGACGTGCCTGGGCGAGGGCTCCCCTGCAAGCAGCTGTCTGTTTGGGTGGCCAGTTATGTGGCTCCCGACCAGGAACTGCTTGCAGAGCATGATGTTGTGCTCCTTTACGGGGAGCATTTGCGCCTCGCCGTGAAGATGGTCTTCGGGCGACATCAGGAGGCATTCTGTCGCTGTCCTGAGTTCGGTGTTCTGTGCAGTCTGTAGCTTCGTCCACTGCGTCCTACTAGTCCCCGGAGACCACACTGGCGCTGCGTAGTTCAAAACCGGCCGGCCTATTGCCTTGTGTGTTGCCAGCAACGTTTCTTTGTCTTTGTCCCAAGTACTGCCAGCTAGCGACTTGAGGACCTTGTTGCGGCTCTGTACTTTATTGACAATAGCGGTTGCGTGCGCAGAGAGGGAGAGCAGGCTGTCGAATGTTACTCCGAGTATTTTGGGGTTATTCACCATCGGAATTGGTGTGTCATCGACGTGAATTCCCAGCGGTAGCCTGACCTCCTTCGTCCAGGTTGTGAACAGGGTCGCGGAGGATTTCGTAGGGGAGAGGGCTAGACACTTTGCAGTGAAGAAGCGAGAAAGTTCGGAGAGATCCTGTTTACTTTCGAACACAGGTCATCAATTCCATTCCCAGTCGCCATGATTGAGCAATCGTCGGCATAAGAGACAATCGAGACTCCCTCTGGTCGTTGAGAAGCTTTCAAATGTAAAAGTTAAATAGTAGCGGGGAAAGGACACCACCCTGTGGAACCCCCTGTTTTATTTTCCTCTGTTTACTTGTTTTGTCTCTAAACATTACCGACGAATGTCGACCACTCAGATAATTTCCCACCACCGTTTGAGCCTCTGTGGGAGAGAGGAGGCCTCTATATCTTCTAGTAGCGTGGAATGGCAGACGGTGTCAAACGCGTTTGACAAGTCCAACGCTACTAGAATCGTTCTCACAGGGACGGTTTCGGTTAAGGCCACGAGTTATCTGAGTATTTATGGCGTTAAGTGCTGTTGATGTACTGTGCGGAAACCATGCTGATGCTTCGCTGGGGTCAAGTGGTTTGTGAAGTACGGGAGTAGCAAGGCCTCGAGTGTCTTCGCTATCGGGGAAAGGAGTGTTATCGGACGATAAGAATCTCCTTTGTTGGCAGGTTTCCCCGGTTTGAGCAGTGGGACCACTCTCCCCACCTTCCAGATGTCTGGGATGATGAGAGTGGCCATAGACAAGTTGAGGACCTCCGTTAGGTACGCTACCCCCGCAGGACCCAAATTTTTCAGCATCAGCATGCATATTCCGTCGGGACCTATGGCTTTGGAGGCTTTCGCCTTCCCGATGGCCACCTGAACTTCACCGCAAGTGAAAGCAAGGGGGGCACAGGTTGTTGGCAGTTTGTGCAGCCTTCTGGTCACTCGACGCTTGGCTTTGTCCACGCTTGGCTGGTGTTGATCGTTATAGCTGGTGTTGGTCGATATAGCTGGTGTTAATCGATATAGCTGGCGTTGGGCGATATGGCTGGTGTTGGTTGTTGTTGTAGCGGCTACAACATCCCCGCCCAGATAGGCTAATATATCAGTCATTATCGTCAAGTTCCACTAACGGCAGCCCCAAGAAGCGTGCAGCCTCTATGCGGCCGGTCCATAGGGACGACGCCATTAGGGTTGTGGGGTTTTCCGGGCATGCGAAGAGATGTTTCGAGTCATGAGGGGTCTCTCCGCATGCCGGACATTCGTTCGGCACATCCGCATTTAACCTACTCAGGTAAGAATTTAGCCTGCTGCAGTAGCCAGAGCGAAGTTGAGCTATTGTTGTCCTGGTCTCCCGAGGCAGATGGAGCTCAGTCGCGTCAATGTCCGGTGTTTGTGTGCCTAGAACGGCATTTACAGGTCTTGAGTCTACATAACTCGAGACTGCGTCCCTGTGAATGCCGTTCAGGGCCTGTCTGTAAGCTGACGGCTCCAGAGGTTGCTTAATGAACCTCTGGACTTCGTCCGTCAGTTCATATAGATGCCTCCTGACGTGGCTCGGCGAGGGCTCCTCTGCAAGCAGCTGTCTATTTGGGTGGCCACATCTGTGGCTCCCAGCAAGAAACTGCTTGCAGAGCATCGTGTTGTGCTCCCTAGTTGGGAGCATTTTGGCCTCGTCGTGGAGGTGGTGTTCTGGTGACATCAGGAGGCATCCTGTCGCTGTCCTGAGTGCTGTATTTTGTACCGTCTGTAGCTTCGTCCATTTCGTCCTACTAGTCCCCGGCGACCACACTGTTGCTGCGTATTTTAAAACCGGCCGGCCTATTGCCTTGTATGTTGCCAGCAACGTTTCTTTGTCTTTGCCCCAAGTACTGCCGGAAAGAAATTTCGACTCTTTCGTCGTGCTTCGTCGGATTGGACAGTGACCTCACGGTTGACCAAAGCTTACTCACACCAGTGGAGAAGTTGTAGGTCTTCATATGCTCTTCCCACTTCTTCCGCTTATGTACGTTTACTGGTTGCCGAATCTTCGCGTAGATATTCCTGATACGGGGATCTCCGGAATCGGCCAGACGAAGTCTGTCACGCTCATCGGCTAGAACAGGCGCTTCAGCAGGGAAGTTTGGGCGTGGGTCGGTGATGCATCCTGCCGGTACGAAGCGGGCTGCAGCAGCGGTGACAGCCCTGCGGAACTTACGTTCACCAATGTGGACGTCGGTTGGTGTAGGGAGGGCAGCGAAGGTATTTTCAGTAAATTCCGCGATGCGTTTCCAATCAGCTTTTGAAAAGTTCATATATGTTCGGTGCTCCGCGGAAGCAAAGTCGGTTGGTTTATCGATCGAGATGACTATGGGCAGATGGTCTGATGCCAAAGTCAGCATAGGCCGCCATAATATGCTGTTTATCAGACCAGCGCTGACTATTGTCATCTGGCGAGCTGCAACAGCTGCCCATAATCCTGGTGGGTGCGTCGTCGTTCATTGTGCAGAATGTTGAATCGTCTATCTGCTCAGCCAAGTCAGTTCCCCTACGATCGTTTGACAGGCTTGAGTGCCAAAGGTCGTGGTGCGCATTAAAGTCGCCTACTACCATATGGTTTTCACCTCTGAGGAGCGCACCTATGTCAGGATATCCTACCGGGCAGCAGGTGACAGGTGGTATATAAACGTTAAATATTTCGAGCTCAACATCGCCTGACCGGATAGCAATGCCCTGACATTCTAGGGTGGTATCCCTGTGGTCGATGTCTGCTTCGATGAGACGATACTGCACGGTGTGGTGCGTAATGAACGCTAAGTCTCCACCAATATCTCGCTCGCAATCTCGACGATGCACGTTGTACCCGGCACAATTCAACAGTGTTGAATTGGTGTGCAACTTCGTCTCTTGGACCGCAGCTATCAATATGCCAAGCCTTCTCATGAAGACGGTTATCTCCTCGATCTTGCTCTGTAGCCCGTTACAGTTAAATTGAAGGAGCTTCATGTGGTTCGGGAGACGTGTGGGGATGCGGGGTGTGAGGGATGTGTGTGGTCGTGTCGCAGTTAGCTGTGTGCGCTGCTGAGGTGGTTACCGCCCTGTGGTAATGGCGGGAGGCGTCGCAGTTGAGGTCTGCGACCGAGCAGCGCAGCACGGGTCCTCGAAGTTCCTCGTCCAATCTCGCGTGGTGCGCAGACCTGAGCATGCCCTAAAGTGGCACCAGCCAAGGCAGGTGTTGCATTTGACTGATGTCACATTACGGAATATCCTGGTCTGACATACTGTGCAGATTGTAGGAGGAACCAGGAGTTGTTGGCGGCGGCATGTGGGTGGTGGTGTGGTTGTGTGTGTTCTCTGGTCTGTAGCCGTTGTGGTGTAACCTATTGTGTTATGTTGTTGTGCTGTGGTGTTTGTGTGGAACTGCTCAGGTAGACTGGGGTTAGCCGTGGAGGTTGCTCTGTTAGAGCAACAGGGAGCCACAAAAGACGTGGTCAACTGCCGATGTGTCCGTAGTCCTGAGCAGACTCTGAGGTGACTCCACCCCTCGCAAGCATTGCACTTGACATAGGTGGAGTTGTGGTGTAGTCGTTTCTGGCATACACAGCAGGTGTAGGTTTCTGGCCCTGGATTTGACTCGATGCCAGCCCTGAGTAGGAGAAAACGTAGCGAATGTAGCCCTATGGACGAACAACTTCTGAGATACTTCGCCGACCTAAACGGGGTTAGATCGCCGAAACAACAGCCCTTGGTCGAGTAAAACCCGAGTCATTCCGGTACGTAGAACCGGCTGTGGTGGGAATGTTGCTGGTGTTTGTCGTTATAGCTGGTGTAGGTTGTTGTTGTTGTTGTAGCGTTGTCGTCTATTTCAGGTAGGGGAAGCCCAGGAAGTGTGCTACTACCAAAGGGGCTGTCCATAGGGACAGGGGCGTTAGCTGAGTGGGGTTCTCAGGGCATGTGAAGAGGTGCGGGGGTCATGTGGCGACTCTCCATATGCCGGGCATTGGTTGGGCATATCTTCGTTGATTCTGCTCAGGTAGCTGTTGAGCCTACTGCAATAGCCAGAGCGAAGTTGGTCTATTGTAGTGCGGGTCCCCCGAGGCAGACAAAGCTCTGTCTCATCCACGTCCGGTGGTTGTGTGCCTAGAACGGCATTCACAGGGCGGGAGTCTACATAACTTGAGACTGATTCCCTGTTAATGCCGTTCAGGTCCTGTCGGTAGGTTGACGGGTCCAGAGGTTGGTTAATATACCTCAGGACTTCGTTTGTCAGTTCGTAAAGATGCCTCCTGACGTGCCGTGGCGAGGGCTCTTCCGCGAGCAGTTGCCCGCTGGGATGGCCACGTCTGTGGCTCTGTGGTGGTGGAAAGGGTTGCGGAGGATTTCGCAGGGGATAGGGCAAGGCTCCTTGCAGCGAGAAAGTTCGGAGAGGTAACCGCTTACTCTTGAGCACAAGTCATCAATTCCATCCCAGACGCCATGATCGAACAATCGTCAGCATACGAGACTATATTAACACCCTCTGGTGGCTGATGAAGCTTTGATATGTAATAATTAAACAGTAGCGGGGACAGGACACCACCGTGTGGTACCCCCTGTTTAATTTTACGTGACTACCTAGTTTTGTCTCTGAAGATTAATGACGAGTGTCGACCACTCAGGTAATTCGCCGACCACCGTTTGAGTCCCTGTGGGAGTGACGAGGCATCTATATCTTCTAGTAGCGTTGACAGTGTCGAACGCCTTGGACAGGTCCAACGCTACTAGAATAGTTCTCTCACAGGGGCGGTTTCGGTTTAGGCCACGAGTTATCTGAATGTTTATGGCGTTAAGTGCTGTTGTTGTGCTATGCACTTTACGGAACCCATATTGATGCTTCGCTGGGGTCAGGTGGTTCGTGAAGTGCGGGAGCAGCAGGGCCTCTGTGTCTTCGCTACCGGGGAAAGGAGAGTTATCGGGCGATAAGACTCTCCTTTGTTGGCTGGTTTCCCTGGTTTGAGCAGTGGGACCACTCTCCCCATTTTCCAGATATCTGGAATGACGAGAGTGGGCACGGACAGGTTGAGGACCTCCGTTAAGTATGCTACTCCCGCAGGACCCAAATTTTTCAGCATCAACATGCATATTCCGTCGGGCCCAATGGCTTTGGAGACTTTCGCCTTCCCGATGGCTACCCTTACCTCACCGCTGGTGAAAACAAGAGACACATTACGTTTTGGAATTTTGTGCAGCCTTTTGGTCACTCGACGTTTGGCTTTATCCACCGGAGGATGCAGAATGAACTGCCGGCTAAAATAGCTCGCGCATCCCTCCCGGTCCGACGAAGCGTGGTCACCAAAGTCTATCTCGACTCAGTCGCCGCGCTTCGTTGGGTTGGACAATGACCTCACGGTTGACCAAAGCTTGCTCACACCAGAGGCGAAGTTGCAGGTCTTCAGATGCTCTTCCCATTTCTTCCGCTTATGTACGTTCACAAGTTGCCGAATCTCCGAATTGAGATCCCTAATACAGGGATTTCCGGGATCGGCCTGACGAAGGTTGTCGCGCTCATCAGCTATAACAGCCGCTTCGGCAGGAAAATTCGGAAGTGGATCCTTAATGCATCCTGCTGGGATGAAGCGAGCTGCAGCAGCGGTGACAACCCTGCGGAACTTGCGTTCACCTACATGAACGTCGGTTGGTATGGGTAGAGCAGTGAAGGCGCCCTCAGTAACATCCGTGAAGCCATTGCAGTCAGCTTTGGAAAAGTTGACATAAGTTCGGTGATCCACGGAAGCAAAGTCGGCAGGTTTATCAATCGAGATGACTATGGGCAGATGGTCTGATGCTAGAGTCAGCATAGGTCGCCATGATACGCTGTCCTTCATATTTTCTGCACGCTCATATTCTTACATTAGAATGTTCATTCTCACGACAGGCGGTTCTACGTACCGGAATGACTCGGGTTTTACCCGACCGAGGGCTGTTGTCCATCACCTGGACGTAGGAGGTCAGCCTGCCACTGGGTATTCACGTCGATGACGTAACAATACCGACGGTGAATACAGTGACAGTGGATGAAGCTGCAGACCTGCCAAAATACGGCATTACGAACTGCGACAGTATGCCTCCTGATGACGCCTCAACACCACCTTCACGACGAGGTCCAGATGCTCTCAGTAAAGGAGCATAACATAATGCTCTGCAAGCAGTTCCTCGCGGAAGAGCCCTCGCCACAGCACGTTAGGAGGCATCTTTACGAACTGACAGATGAAGTCCAGAGGTATATTAAACAACCTCTGGACCCGTCAACCTACCGACAGGACCTGAACGGCATTCACAGGGAATCAGACTCAAGTTATGTAGACTCCCGCCCTGTGAATGCCGTTCTAGGCACACAACCACCGGACGTGGACGGGACAGAACTTTTTCTGCCTCGGGAGACCCGCACTACAATAGCCCAACTTCGCTCTGGCTATTGCAGCAGGCACAACAGCTACCTGAGCAGACTCAACGAGGATGTGCCCAACCAATGCCCGGCATGTGGAGAGTCGCCACATGACTCCCGGCACCTCTTCACATGCCCTGAGAATCCCACTCAGCTAACGCCCCTGTCCCTATGGACAGCCCCTCTGGAAGTAGCACACTTCCTGGGCCTCCCGCTAGCTGAAATAGACGACAACGTTGATGGATGAACCGCCCCGAACGGGGCTTAGTAGCCGCTACAATTGTTAGATCTGGCGTCGTCGTTCATTGTGCAGAATGTCGAATCGTCTATCTGCTCAGCCAGATGTATTCCCCTACGATCATTTGACAGGCTTGAGTGCCAGAGATCGTGGTGCGCGTTAAAGTCACCAACTACCATACGGTTTTCACCCCTGAGTAGCGCACCTATTTCAGGGTGATATCTTGCCGGGCAGCTGGTGACAGAGGATATGTATACGTTAAATATTTCGAGCTCAACATCGCCTGACTGGATAGCAATACCCTGACATTCTAGGATGGTATCCCTGCGGTCGATGTCTGCTTCAATGAGACGATACTGCACGGTGTGGTGCGTGATGAACGCTAAACCTCCATTATTATCTCACTCGCGATCTCGACGGTGCACGTTGTATCCGGCGCAATTCAACAGGGTTGAATTGCCGTGCAACTTCGTCTCTTGGACCGCAGCTACTAATATTCCATGCCTTCCCATAAAGACAGTTATCTCCTCGATCTTGCTCTGGATTCCGTTACAGTTAAATTGTAGCACCTTTGTGTGCCTTGGGAGACCGATTGTGATGTGTGGTGTTAAAGAGTTGTGTTGCCTGCCTGCCCCCTGCTGTACGTTCTGCAAAAGGGGGTGCTGCCTTGTGGTGGTGGTTGGCGGTGTCGCCGGGAGGGATGCGACGGGGCAGCACAGCCTGGGCCCACATAGTCACTCGTCCAATCTTTGTGAAGACCGGAGCACGCCCTAAAGTGGCACCAGCCGAGGCAAGAGTTGCACTTGACTGATGTCACGTTACGGTATATTCTGGACTGACAAACAGAGCAGATTGTCGGAGGGACTAGGAGTTGCCGGCGGCGGTGTGTGGGTGCTAGTGTTTGTTTGTGTGTCTATTGTTGGGTTGTGTTGGATTGTGGGTGTGTTGATTTTGTGCTGCCCAGGCGGGTGGTGGTTCGCCGTGGAGGCGGTCCGGTTCTCCACAGCATGGGGCCACGAACGACGTAGTCCATTGCCGGTGCGTACGCAGGCCCGAGCAGTTACGGAGGTGACTCCACCCGTCACAGGCATTGCACCTGACTGAGGTGGAGTTTGTTTGCAGTCGTCTCTGGCATACGCAACAGGTGTAGATTTCTGGCCCTGGGTTTGACTCTATGCCAGCCCTGAGCAGAAGGGTGCGGAGAAGGTGTAACCCTAGGATCGAGCAACGTTTGATGGATTTCGCCGATCTAAAAGTGGTAAGATCGCCGAAACAACAGCCCTTGGTCGGGTAAAACCCGAGTCATTCCGGTACGTAGAACGTGGGAATGACAGCTGGTGTCGGTTGTTGTTGTTGTTGTAGCGGCACTACTAAGGCCCTCTTTTTACGGGTCTACGTTCAATCATTTTCTTCAAGCTCAACTAACCGGAGGCCCAGGGAATGAGCTGTTTCGATGGGTTCGGACCAGAGGGAGAGGGGTGTTAGCTGAGTCGGATTGAGCTGGCATGCAAAGAGGTGGTTGGTGTCGTGGGGGGACTCTCCACATGCCGGGCACTCATTGGGGATATTGGGGTCGAATCTGGACAGGCAGCTGTTGAGGCGGCTACAGTATCCAGACCGTAATTGAAGCAGGGTAACGCGGGTCTCTCTTGGCAGTTGAAGCTCCGTCTCTTCCACAGGTGGTGATTGGGCTCGTATTACGGCATTCATAGGTCGAGAGTCGAGGTAGGTGGTGACTGACTCTCTATGAATGTCGTTGATGGCTCGTCTGTATGTCGTCGGGTCCAATGGTTGGTCTACGTACTGTTGGACTGCGTCCTTGTACACGAATAGGTGCCCCCTGACGTGCCTGGGCGGAGGCTCCTCCTGAAGCAACGGTCTGTTAGGGTGTTCACTTCTGTGACACCCCACCAGAAATTGCTTACAGAGCATTTTGTTGGGTTCCCTTACGGGGAGCACTTGGGCCTCGCTGTGCAGGTGGTGCTCAGGCGTCATCAGAAGGCACCCAGTCGCTGTCCGGAGTGTGGCGTTCTGACAAGTCTGTAGCTTCGTCCACTGCATCCAACTAGTCCCCGGCGTCCAAACTGGCGCAGCATAGTTTAGAACCGGCCGGCCAATTGCCTTGTATGTTGCCAGCAACGTTTCTTTGTCTTTGCCCCAAGTGCTGCCGGCGAGCGACTTGAGGACCTTGTTGCGGCTCTGTACTTTATTGATAACTGCGGTTGTGTACGTGGAGTAGGAAAGCAGGCTATCGAAGGTGACCACTAAAATTTTCGGGTTGTTTACAGTCGGTATTGGTGTGCCATCGACGTGTATACCTAACTCTAGCCTGACCTCCTTCGTCCAGGTGGTGAAGAGGGTCGCCGTTGATTTCGTTGGGGAGAGTGTTAGGCTCCTTGCAGTGAAGAAGCGAGAAAGGCTGGAGAGATAGTCGTTCACTTTTGAGCAGAGGTCATCAATTCCATTCCCGGACGCCAAAATCGAGCAATCGTCAGCGTATGAGATCAGGGAAACTCCCTCCGGTGGTTGAGGAAGCTTCGAGATGTAGAAATTAAATAGTAAGGGGGAGAGAACACCACCTTGTGGAACCCCTTGTTTAATCCTTCTTGGTTTGATCTCGGAAGATTACTGACGACTGTCGACCACTCATATAATTCGCCGACCATCGCTTCAGTCCCTGTGGGAGTGAGGAGACCTCGATGTCTTCTAGTAGCGTGGAATGGCAGATGGTGTCAAACGCCTTTGACAAGTCCAGCGCTACTAGGACCGTTCTCTCACAGGGGCGGTTTCGATTTAGGCCACGAGTTATTTGGGTGTTTATGGCGTTAAGTGCTGTTGTTGTGCTGTGCACTTTACGGAATCCGTGCTGGTGCTTCGCTGGGGTCAGGTGGCAGGTGGAGTATGGGAGTAGTAGGGCCTCAAGCGTCTTCGCGACCGGGGAAAGGAGCGTTATCGGGCGATAAGAGTCTCCTTTGTTGGCGGGCTTCCCTGATTAAAACACATCAGGAATGATGAGAGTGGCCATGGACAGGTTCAGGACCTCCGTTAGGTAAGCTACTCCCTTAGGCCCTAAATTTTCTAGCATCAGCATACAGATTCCGTCGGGTCCAATGGCTTTGGAGGCTTTAGCCTTCCCGATGACCCCCTTTACTTCACAGCTGGTGAAAAGAAGTGGTGCACTGTTTTTTGGCAGCTTGTGCAGCCTCCTGGTCACTCGACGTTTGGATTTGTCTACCGAAGGGTGCAGTGTAAATTGCCTACTAAAGTAGGCTGCGCATTTCTTCGGGTCCGACGAAGCGCGACCTTCGAAAGAGATTTCCTTTCTGTCAACACGCTTCGTTGGGTTGGACAGGGACCTCACGGTTGACCAGAGCTTACTCACACCAGATGTAAAATTACAGGCCTTCAAGTGCTCCGCCCACTTTCTCCGCTTATGCTGATTTACCAGTTGCCAAATCTCCAAATTAAGGTCCCTCAAACGGGGGTCCCCGGGGTCGACCTGGCGTAGGTGGTCACTCTCATTTGATAGTACAGCTGCTTCGGCCGGGAAATTTGGGCGGACTTCCGCGATACGTCCGGACGGGATGAAGCGAGCCACTGCGGCAGTGACTGCCTTGCGGAACTGGCGTTGGCCAGTGTGTATGTTTGTAGGTGTGGGAAGGGCGGCGAAGCTGCTCTCGGTGACTTCCGCGAAGCCGTCCCAATTAGCTTTGTTGAAGTTGGCGTACGTATGGGTAGATGGTCTACTATGACTATGGGTTTGCTGCTGCCCAGAGGAGCTTCTCGGAGCCGTGCAGGCACTTCGGGTGTTGGTGCGTTGCGCGAGCGGGTAGCCGTGGAGACTGATTGTGCCGTTTGGCTTGAGCAGCAGGGAGCCACATAGCTTGTGGTCCACTCCCGGTGAGACCTAAGACCAGAGCAGGTTCTTAGGTGACTCCATCCGTTGCATGAATTGCACCTAACCGAAGTGGAGTTTGGATGGAGTCGATTCTGGCAAACACAGCAGAAATACGTTTCGGGTCCGAGGTTGGGCTCTACGCCCGCCCGGAGAAGAAGGATGCGGAGCAATCCGGCTGCAAGGAGTAGCTCCATGGACGAACAATGATTGAGGGGTATCGCCGATCTAAGCGGGGTTAGGTCGCCAAAACAACAGCCCTTGGTCGGGTAAAACCCGAGTCATTCCGGTACGTAGAACCGGATGTCTTGGGAATGAGCTAGTGTCGGTCGTTATAGCTGGTGTTGATCGTTATAGCTGGTGTTGGTCGATATAGCTGGTGTTAATAGATATAGCTGGTGTTGGGCGATAAAGCTGGTGTTAATCGATATAGCTGTTTAATTATTACATTTCAAAGCTTCATCAACAACCAGAGGGTGAAAATATTGTCTCCTATGCTGACGACTGTTCGATCATGGATTTTACTCGAAAGTAAACGGTTATCTCGCAGAAATTTCTCGCTTCTTCACTGCAAGGAGCCTTTCCCTATCCCCTGTGAAATCCTCGGCAACCCTATTCACCACCTGGACGAAGGAGGTCAGACTGCAACTGGGTATTCACGTCGATGGCGTAAAAATACCGACGGTGAATAACCCGAAAATCCTCGGAGTTACCTTCGACAGTCTGCTCTCCTTCTCGGCACATACAACCGCAATTGTTAACAAAGTACAGAGCCGCAACAATGTCCTTAAGTCGCTGGCCGGCAGCACTTGGGGCAAAGATAAAGAAACGTTGTTGGCAACATACAAAGCAATTGGCCGCCCGGTTCTAAACTATGAGGCGACCGTGTGTCGCCTGGGCCTAGCAGACGCAGTGGAAGAAGCTACAGACTTGCCAGAACACGACACTACGAACAGCGACTGGACGCCTCCTGATGAACGGCATTCACAGGGAATCAGTCACGAGTTACGTAGACTCCCGCCCTGTGAATACCGTTCTAGGCACACAACCACCGGACGTGGACGGGACAGAACTTTGTCTGCCTGGGGAGACCCGCACTACAATAGCCCAACTTCGCTCTGGCTATTGCAGCAGGCTAAACTCTTACTTGAGCCCGGCATGTAGAGAGTCGCCACATGTCTCCCGGCACCTCTTCACATGCCCTGAGAACCCCACTCAGCTATGGACAGACCTGTGGAAGTCTCCCCCTAGCTGAAATGGACAACGTTGACGGATGAACCGACCAGAGCGGGCTTAGTAGCCGCTACAACAACAGGGTCGAAATTTCTTTCGGCGACCATGCTTCGTCGGACCCGGAGCGATGCGGGAGCTATTTTAGCCGGCAGTTGATACTGCATCCTCCAGTGGATAAAGCCAAACGTCGAGTGACCAGAAGGGTGCACAAGCTGCCAACAACTTATGCCCCCCCCCCCCCCCTCTTTCAATTGCGGTGAAGTTTAGGTGGCCATCGGGAAGGCGAAAGCTGATGCCGAAAACTTTGGGTCCTGCGGGAGTAGCGTACCTAACGGAGGTCCTCAATTTGTCAATGGCCACTCTCATCATCCCAGACATCTGGAAGGTGGGGAGAGTGGTCCCACTGTTCAAACCGGGGAAACCTGCCAACAAAGGAGATTTTTATCGTCCGATAACACTCCTTTCCCCGGTAGCGAAGACACTCGAGGCCTTGCTACTCCCGTACTTCACAAACCACTTGACCCCAGCGAAGCATCAGCATGGTTTCCGTAAAGTGCACAGTACAACAACAGCACTTAACGCCATAAAGACTCAGATAACTCGTGGCCTTAACCGTAACCGTCCCTGTGAGAGAACTATTCTAGTAGCGTTGGATTTGTCAACGGCGTTTGTCAGCCATTCCACGCTACTAGAAGATATAGAGGCTTCCTCTCTCCCACAGAGGCTCAAACGGTGGTCGGCAAATTATCTGAGTGGTCGACACTCGTCGGTAATGTTTAGAGACAAATCGAGCAAACTCAGAAAAATAAAACGGGTGGTTCCACAGGGTGGTGTCCTTTCCCCGCTACTGTTTAACTTTTACATTTCAAAGCTCCCTCATCCACCAGAGGGAGTCTCGATTGTCTCTTACGCCGACGTATGTTCCATCATGGCGACTGGGAATGGAATTGATGACTTGTGTTCGAAAGTAAACGGGTATCTCTCCGAGCTTTCTCGCTTCTTTACTGCAAAGTGGCTAGCCCTCTCCCCTACGAAATCCTGGGAATTTACGTCGATGATACACCAATTCCGACGGCGAATAACCCCAAAATACTCGGGTATCATTCTACAGTCTGCTCTCCTTCTCTGCGCACGCAACCGCCATTGTCAGTAAAGTACAGAGCCGCAACAAGGTCCTCAAGTCGCTAGCCGGCTGTACTTGGGGCAAAGACAAAGAAACGTGGCCAAGGACTGTCACTCCAGCAACACTCCCCAAAAACCCTTTGGGGAACTTGTATGCTGCTATAACAACAACAACAAAGAAACGTTGCTGGCAACATACAAGGCAATAGGCCGGCCGGTTTTAAATTACGTAGCACCAGTGTGGTCGCCGGGGACTAGTAGGACGCAGTGGACGAAGCTACAGACGACTAAAAACACCACACTAAGGAGAGCGACTGGATGCCTTCTGATGTCGCCAGAACAAGGAACATAACAAAATGCTCCGCAAGCAGTTTATGGTTGGGAGCCACAGACGGGGCCACCCAAACAGACAGCTGCTTGCAGAGGAGCCCTCGCCTAGGCACGTCAGGACGCATCTCTACGAACTGACGGACGAAGGCCAGAAGTTCATTAAGCAACCTCTGGACCCGTCAGCACACAGACAGGCCCTGAACGGCATTCACAGGGAATCAGTCTCGAGTTATGTAGACTCCAGACCTGTGAATGCCGTTCTAGGCACACAACCACCGGACACTGACGAGACGGAGCTTCATCTGCCTCGAGAGACAAGAAGCATGTTAAACTCATACCTGAGCAGACTAAACGCGGATGTGCCAATGAGTGTCCGGCATGCGGAGAGACCCCTCACGACTCGAAACATCTCTTCACATGAACGGGAAACCCGACAACGCTAACGGCTTTTCCCCTGTGGACCGACCCTATGGAGGCTGCACGCTTCTTACGGCTGCAGTTAGTGGAACTTGACGACAACGACTGAGATATTAACTGATCTGGGCGGGGTTGTTGTAGCCGCTACAACAACAACACAACAATAAATAAAGGAATAAATAAAAATTTAGTACTGACAAAGTGAACTAAAATCGAACGATTTTTTACGAATGACGAGTACTATTTGCATATTTGTACAACGATTTTGGGGTGCTGTGCCCCTTCTTCGCCAACACACAAAGGAGAATTCTACTTAGTGAGGGTTATAATCCCTAAGCGCAGCCAAAGGCCGCCCACTCAGAAAGGTGTTCAGCCCCTTTTCTTCGGCAACACAGAATGGACAATTCTACTTAGTGAGGATTATAATCCCTAAGTGCGGCCGAAGGCCGCCTACGTAGGAAGGTGCTCTCTGCATAAGGTGTTCAGCCCGTCTTCTTCGGCAACAGAGAAAGAATTATATTTAGTGGGGTGTAGGGGAGGGGGAATGAGGGGTGACTTTGCATAAAGCGTCGTCCATCCTCTTTCGTTTAAGGTGGATTTGGGGGGCCACGCCCCCTCTCCCTTCGCACACCACCCCAAAATCGATGTACAAATAAGCAAACATTTCCCCCGAATAACTTTAGAACGGTTTAAAAAAAATCAGTGGGTACTATTTATGAATTTGTACGATTTTGGGTTGCTGTGCCCAAACGAGTGAATCGAATCAAAAACCTTTTACATACGCTTGTAGACAACAGTTCACGCTTTATTACATAAATTTAAATTACTAAATCTGTGCACTAATTTAACAATAATGTCGGCTGGAAGTATGGTATTTGTTGCAAATTTCCGAAATATACGTACATTCATTACTCTTATTCTGCCTTAAAGCAGCCACTTAATATCTTAATTTTTATGTTTTTATTTACTTTACACATTACACTATTAGTTGTAGTTGTTTTATTCCTTTAGTTGAAAATTATTCGTCGTAATTTATTAATTAAAATTGCTATGAAAATCACCCGTGCGCCTGTGATTGTATATGCAAATTAAATGGCGGAGCTAAGCTGTCAAAGAGGGACATCACTGGGGCGGCAGCCCCAGGTTTACCACACAGAAAGGGAATTCTAGTTACCTCATATTTTCCCAAGGCTACAACACTGGGTCGGTAGCCCCACTTGGTGCACAGCAAAACGAGAATTTTATTTGGTAAGAGTTATAATCCTAAAGCTACTTTTTAAGTACCCTTACTACCCCTTTTTTAAATTATAATTTTTTTTTTATTTTTTTTTTTTTATTTTTTTATACTTAATTTTTCCTAAAATTACTTTTCTTACACTTTTTATTCAAAATTTGTCATGAGATGTTACTTCTCCCCTATTTCAAACAGCTCTCCAGTGGTCTGTGGGGGGTCGTTGGGGGGGAAGGGTTGACTTTTCATAAAGCGGCGTCCATCCTCTTTCGTTTAGAGGGTTTTGGGGGGCCTCGGCCTCCCACCACTAAATTGTTGTACAAATAGCTAAACATTTGCCAAATCAATTTCCGCCTTTGGATTAATACTGGCGGAAATACGCGTCGTCTGATACTCCTTTCGATTATTTTGCACTATTCTTAGGTGGAGACAATGAACTGCACCACAACCTTAAAAAAAGGGAGTCTCCATAAACCTGTTGATGTCAGCCTTCTAAAATTTAAAAATAGTACAGTTCAAAACTGAGTGAATAGAGTAGTGTAAAGTGTTTGCTGTTAATCGCTCGTTCCTTGATTAAGTTTAGTTTTCTGTATACAAGTCTTTATTCCTATCCGCTTATTATTAAAAAGTTACATTACTGTAAGTAATATACTGACGTACATGGCACTCGGTTTTGATCGCCAGTGTATACCATGATACATAACAGAAGGTAGTTCCATTGTCACTTTTTCGTCGCCATATTAACCTGAAAATTAAGCAGATTGTGACATTTCGTGCTATCATAAAATCCTTTAAATTTTATTATTAACTTTTTGTTTATTTAAATCCATTTTCTTAGGATAGAAATTTGAACAAGCAAAAGGTATTTTTGTTTGGTACGGTTCGGTTATTTGCACAATAATTTTGGTTTATTGTCTCCAAACGCGTAACCCGAATCGATAAATTTTAATTTACGCCTGTGGTTAAACGATTAAACGCTAGTTTTAAATAAAGATTTCAAACTTTCGAATAAGATTTATTTATAAATTCGGTTTGAAATATGGACTTATTTGTAAAAAAACTGGGGTAACCGTAGCCGGAGTTGGACTGATGAGGATTATTTTTTCTAAGCACCACCGAAGACTTGCAACGCAGAAAGGTATTTTGCGTAAAAATCCATTCCACATATAACCGAACGTTTCCCCTTTTGTTTTTAAAAGGAAGAGTACTAATACTCAATAAGTTGATAATTGTAGTTCTAGGCTTGCATTCTAACAATAAATCATCATTTTCATTTCACACCCCCACCAATACTGAACAGTTCTCTGAAAGTCATGAGGCCCACGCGTCCCAAGTTACTTGAAATACATGCGGTTAAATGGACAAAGGCAATATGTATTAAACAACATATCGAAATATGTAATTTCAGTGTCTGAAATACATCAGAAACAATCGTGTCACCGTAAGTCTTGGCTAGCTATATTGTGAAATAATCAGATGACATAAGGACACTAAAAATTTAAAATATCGTCGGTGATACTGCAAAACGGTCTACGTCTTATAGCCCAGTTATGCATACTTAGCTTTGCATGAGAGTTGGCACATAAGAATCTGTTAAACATGCTTTTAGCCCAGTTATGCATACTTAGCTTTGCATGAGAGTTGTCACATAAGAATCTGTTAAACGGGCTTTGCGTGTAAGCGGTTACCCAACGCATAGGACTCAACATGTAGAATTCTGTTGGGTTTTGATTTTTACGTAAAAATGGTGTAACAGTGCAAGTATACTTAACTGGACTATTAGTTTGTTCCAGTACACTAGGACATAGTAAGAAATAGTACCCTTGACACTTAGATTCCCTACAAGAACAGTGATAGTCATTTGATTGATCATGTGATACTCAGTGGGGATGGAAATGTCCATCAAACACTCCCATCACGTTTTTAAGGCCAATATGCAAAAAATTATTAAAACAAAAGTATACATGCGATTTTTTATCTTCTTTCAACTTATGGCCTTATTTAGTAGTCTCTACCTTTGGCTGATGAAGATGAACGATTGCCAGAAGCGATCAGATACAGATAAAAGATCAAGCACCAGAGGTAATAAGTGCTCATTTACGGCGATTTTTGTTGCCGCAACTCGACCTTTGTAGGATAGAGAGAGTGACGAGGAAAGGAGAGGGACGCCGAGTTCCTCGAGTCTTCAAAACTACTTTTCCCATTTCGCCACACACCATGCAAACATGACTCGTTCCAGCAAAGAATTTTAGTTTTCTTCCGGTTCGCAATAAAAAAGGGTTTGATTTTCTTAAAATTTGTCTCTATTGCGTCCCCATTCGTTAAAAATTCCGATGCGAATGAGGCGATTTTATCATACACAACGTAAGCGGTTAGATCAAACATCAACATGGCGGCCAGAAAATCAAAAAAGTTTTATTTTTGTTGACATTTCCCTCAAACGGCTTGTCAAACCTTCAAACACCCCCATACACAACATAAATAGCTTTAAGGAAAGGGATATATCACTTGGTTTGTCAAGCCGCTTATTTTTCGCTCTTAAGCGTATCTGCATTTGCTGCTAAATATTCAAAATGTTATCGATCATTATTTCCATTCTATCGTTATATTTTCAACTTACGTATTTTGATCTTGCAAAATCTCGGGAACAAACCCTGCCAGCCAAAAGTGGTGAAAAATCTGGTGAAGTTTCGGTCACTTCAAAACTGGGCGGTGTGCAGATTGTCACCATGATGCAATAATACAAGGTGGTATCGATTTGACACTGCCTTAGCTCAGTAGAATGAGAAGAGAAACGGGAATTAGTGAATCCCCATATGGGGGAAAAATATAAAATTTCACATTTTCTTCTAAACAAAATTTGCTTTTTTATAGTATATTCGTTATGAAATGAAATAAAATAATATAAAATACCTTTTTAAGAAAACAAAGTGTGTATACTGAGAAAAAATAAAAAACATTCAACTATATTAATGGGCAAAGAATAGTTAAAGAAGTAACACTGTTTCACGTAAGGCAGTCAATATGGCGAAATTAGAGCGAGAAGTTGCCAACTGATAACACCTTGTATTATTGCATCATGGATTGTCACCACTTTCCCCCTGTACGTGTGAGCCTTGCATCACTGTCGCACTCATTCAGATACTTCGTAAGGAAAACATATAGCTGCACTCGTCTAGCATTGCCCCCTTCTGCCGGCTCAGGGTTGCATTCTCTTCACCGCGAATTCAAAATAACCTTGGAAACTTTAAATAAAAAATCCTAAAATGTTTTGATTTTTATTTTGCAAAATTTATTTTCAAAATGCATAATATACATACTTAATAACCAATATTATAAACAAATTTTGTAATTAACATTAATAAATATATTTTTACATACATACATATGCGCTGGCTTAATTTCTTGTTATTAGTATTACTCATTTGCACATAGATGCTTAAACAGTTGGAAAATTTCTATAAGAAAGTTAAGCGATTTTAATAATATTATAATCGAAAGAAAGGTAATCGATTTATCTTTCTTTTGATATATATCAAAAGTTGCAAATCATTTATAATGCTTCACAAAAATTCAGTTTCATTACAACTTAGCAAAATTTGATTGCGTTTTTTCGACTTATATATAGACGGTTACAAAATTTGCAAAATTTCTATTAAAAAGTTAAGTGATTTTAACAATATTATAATCATACCTTTCTTTTGATATATATTAAAAGTTGCAAATCATTTATACTGGTTCACAAAAATTCAGTTTCATTACAACTTTGCAAAATTTGATTGCGTTTTTTCGACTTATATATAGGTTTCAAAAGTTGCAAAATTTCTATAAAAAAGTTAAGCGATTTGAACAATATTATAATCAAAAGAAAGGTAATCGGTTTACCTTTCTTTTGATTTATATTAACAGTTGCAAATCATTTACACTAGTTCACAAAAAATCGGTTTTGTTACAACTTTGCAAAATTTTACCACTTTTCGTGGTAAATGGTGGTCCTGGCGATGAAGATGCAAGCGTTGAAGGTGCTGATAGCGAATCCCAAATCAGTAAACAAGCAAAAATATCAATTAAAATTTATAAACATATAAAAAGTCTCAATACATACCTTAACAGGTCTATTCTGCGCTGGTAATAAAAAGTTTGTAACCGGTAAATAAAGTTCCTGTAAATTTTTAAACCCTTTTCGCATTCTGTATACTCTTCTAACCGGTAAATTTTGTTACCATCTCATAAGCTGGTAACAAATTATTGCCCCGTGAAATATGCAATGCCAGGATTTGCACAATTCTTCATATCTGAATTGCTGAATATTTTAACTGCATTACCAACGTACCTAGAATCGCGGTGACAAGAACTGGTAACATTTTTTGGTAATACAATTTTTCGGTTACAAAATCTTCGGTAACGTGCAGAATAGACCTGTAAGAATGTGACTAAGTCGCTGCTGTTTTGCATTCTAAAAGAAAAAATTACATTATAATTAATTAAAATTGTTAAATACGTAATCTTACCTTCAAAATTTTCGTAGTGACATTTCTTCACAGTATGTATACTGTCATCAAAACTCCGATGTTTCTAACTTGCTCGCTCTAACGCATAGAATTCTTGTTAGAGCACGAATTCTTATCGGGTATGTAGCTCTAACAAAGGGACATTTTTTGGCAGTTCGAACAAAAAATTTGTAAATGAGTGGGTGAGATGACTAAAAAGTTGTGAATGTGTTTGTAAATCGTTTGAATTTTAGGGGAAAGTGGTGAGCCATCGCTGGCGGGGAATGAGAGAACACGCATTGTTCGATCATAAGGATATTCATATCGATTCTTCATTAGATCCAGAAAATTATAGGAAAAAAGTGTTTGAATTAAAAGATTCTTCAGGTTCATATAAGTTTCCCAATTTAAAAAAAATGATATCTGCATTGCTAATATAGCCATTTTCTAATGGTTCAGTATAACGTACATTTAGTAGTTTAAAAATGTGTATGACTGACTTGAGGACCAGATTGAGTTGCAACAATATCATATACAAACCAAGGCATAAAAAACTACGGTGATACTTTGTTTGGACCGCAAGAACAAATGTACCAATTGAACTGCAGAATGTAATAAATTTTTATACTAAGTATCTGTAAATAGTATGCAGTACACAATCCCAGTTGGCGTTTGCAAAAGGGCTTCTCAAACAAAGCCCTTCTCGTAGGGCTTCTCATAGGAGGCCTGTCAGCATGTTTCCTTTTAATGCCCTTCAAAAAACCCTTCCTGAGAAGCTGTAAATGCAACGTTGTTCAACCTACAAACGTTGCCACTGTTTGTGTTAAGTATTTTGGAACAAGTAAAAAATAGGGCCCGCTGAGGTAGAAAAAAAAGAAAAAGTGGACGTGGCCCGCCCTTTTTTCCTGATTTTAGTGATATAATTTTTTTTTGGTGCAAATGAATAGGGACAGTGGTAGGGAGGGTTAAAAGTGGAAGTTTCAATATATTCAAAAGCTTATATTTCGATTATATTGAACCGATTTTCAAAATGCGACAATCGTTGGAAAGGTAATTGAAAGGCCTTTTATTTGATATGTATACATTAACCTAGAGTTGATACATATGTCAAAAAAACCTAAAAAACTAAATTGTGGCGATTTTTTTAATAAAAAACCATATTAAATGATGTGTTTATCATAGAGCATCCAAAATATACACATTTATATCACTAAAATAAGGAAAAAGGAGCGAGCCACGCCCACTTCTTTTTTTTGGAACGAGTGCAGAATAAGTACATTTCTCTAATTTGAACTTCAATAACACCAGAAATTATTAATAATAATAATAGATTGGCGCTTACACATATGTTAGTGTTTGGCCGAGCTTCTCCTCCGACTTGTGGCGTGCGCCTTGATATTGTCACACAAAGCGGAGGGACCTAAAGTTTTACGCCGACTCCGAACGGCGATTGTATTTTTATGAGAAGCTGTTTTTCATGGCAGAAATACAATCGGAGGTTTGCCATTGCCTGCCGACGGACGACCGCTGTTAAGAAAAAACCATTTTTCCTATATTTTTTGCGATGTTACTTTGACCAGGGTTTGAACCCGGGTATTTCGGAGTGGAAGCGCGCACTGCTTACCACTACACCACAGCGGCCGACAAATTATTAGAAAGAAATTATTAGAAGAAATTATTACTTCCCCCAAAAAAATGTTATACTGTTATGATCAGAGAAATAAACATATTCTCCACTTATACCCTTTTTTTCTAGCTCAACGGGGCCATTCTTTACTTATGTTTAATAATATGTTAATTAGGTCCGATTTATGCTGAAAATAACAAGATTGTGTTTAATCTTGATGTTTGTTTAAAATCGATTGCAAACCTTCCACTGACCTAGCAAAAGTAAAAACAATTGAATTTAAATACTTTAAAATGTGCCAGAAAACTATCAATCTGGTAAGGCGCACAACAGCTGATTTTTGTGCTTGCAGTTGTGAAGGTGACGAATTGAGAAGAAATTGCAAAGTTGCTCACAAATAATATAAAAATTGCAAAAGTAATTAACGTTATGAAGGAATTTTGAAACAAAAAGGTAATTAACAATGTGTGAAAGAGGATGCAGCAAAAGAAATTTTAATCGAAAGATTAAGAAAGAAAAAGATAACCTTGTGAATAGGTTGTGCCTGTGCCAGAAACAGTTTTTAGGCAGTGATTCAGTGTGTGTTTCTGAGGAGCAATTCAGCAATGTTCAATGTTTTAGTG
This sequence comes from Rhagoletis pomonella, assembly GCF_013731165.1. Taxonomy (NCBI): domain Eukaryota; kingdom Metazoa; phylum Arthropoda; class Insecta; order Diptera; family Tephritidae; genus Rhagoletis; species Rhagoletis pomonella. The sequence continues at coordinate 35,798 of NW_023459319.1, read as the reverse complement.
AAGTGCCTGTTAGTGGAGATGTTCCAGGTGAAGATGAGAGTAAAGTTGCTTTGCAAATCAAATTAGCTGAGTGGCTTCGCGAGTATAGTCCCACCCGTTCATGTGCAAATACCTTGCTAAAAATACTTAACTCGGAGGGTTTGGCCGTTCCTATCGATATAAGAACGCTTTCTTTTTTTTGGGGTTTGGGGTTTGGTTGGCCGGAAACTGAGTTCTCTTAACGCCAGGCTTTTCCTCCGTATTCTTAGTTGACTCTCAGAGTTTTGTAGTTCCCGTTGTGCTACCCGACTGCGTAGCTGCTTATATGCCGGTGAGTTGTGTCGTCTAAGGAATCCTTGCTTGATGTATGAATCTCGAGCTTGGATGTCAGCGCTGCTCATTAATGGCAGGGTTGATCGCCGTTGTGTTTGTTCACAGTAGATTAGTGACACTAATTGAACTTAGTGTTTCTTACGCACGGTGAAGACGAATGCATTTGTTTAATGCAATATTGACGTTGTATATGAATGTTTTTTTTTTTTTTGATGTATATATATATATATGTTTTTCCCAGGTGAAGAACGAAGTGGACGGTATTATACCACGGATAAAGATTTTATTTTATTGAAAGTACAAATTTTGAATTGAACCCTCGCTTGTTTGAGAAAATTGGATAAATGAATAATCTTGTCATAATTCCAGTCGTGAAGTATATCGCAAAAGTTGGTGTTATTTTGAAAGATTGAGAAGCCATCTCGAATGCGACTTAGGAGTGGGCATTGGAAGGTTTGGTGCAGGTAACTGTCCTGAAGTCGACATCTACAGATGTTAGAGTTCAGGACTTTAATCTTGTGCAAATATTCGTTGTCGTATGTCCGTCCCGTGAGTATTCTATTGATTGTTTTTGTTTCTCTAAGCTCTAGGGTTTTTGCATAGAACCAGGGCTTTTTAACTTTTGTTGTGAAAATTTGGGCGAAAATATTGGGTTTGATGGCCGAAAAGGCGAGGACCTCCTCGTACCATTTGTTTTTAATTTCGTCACGTATCCTCCTAATCGCCTCCTCTTTGGTAAGTTTGACCTGTAAAATATTGTTTGAGTTTATGGCATCTTTGCCAATCTGATCAGCCTTTTTATTCCCTGCAATCTCTTTATGGCTTAGAGTCCAGATTATTGTTACACGGACAAAATCAGCTTGCGCTATTGTATTGTGAATCGCGGCAATAAGGTGGTTTTGGGTTCTTTCCTTGGTGAGTAGTGGACAGGCTATCAGACTGTCCGTAAAAATTGCCACTTTCCTATACTGTAGCTCTTTTGCAAGTAGTAAGGCTTTAAGTATGGCTATCGTTTCTCCATAACTGGAGGAGGACTTAAAGTCAAGTTTAAAGGCGTGCTCTGAATTGTCCTGGGCATTGAAGACTGCAATCCCAGTAGAGCTAATGCCCACCGAGGCATCTGTGAAGAGGATACTGTAATTGGACGCTTTAAAGTCGTGTATTATTTGGTTATATGTCGCTTTGATTGTTTCAATTGGTAGGTTGGTTTTCTTGTCACTTAGAGTTCTGGTTATTATACTTAAGTTTGAAGTGGATATTGCTGTGTCAACTATTTCAAGATTATTGAAGATATGCCTAAACTGATTGAAAACCTGACTGTAACTAGAGTTGCCACAGTCCTCATTAAATAGTTGTTCCTTAAGGGAATCGTCAGTCGCAATATTATTGAGTAACTCTTTGGCTGTGAGCCACGTTACTCTTTCACTGGGGGGTAGTTCGTTTGCTAGGGCGTATATTAGGGGTACAGGGGTTGCTGGAGTTAGACCTAGACTCCTTCTCAGGAAGCTGTTTTGATAGGTTTGTATTTTTTTATTAACTGTCTTGGCGCAATTGCTCATTGAAGACCGGCTGTATTCTATCTTGCTCCTGACTATTGCTTTGTAGTAGTTTAGTGCCACTTTAGGGTGTAATCCCGACTTGACAGAGGTGATGCATTTGAAGAGATTTGAATTTTTTTGCGACTTCCTTATTACTTCGTCATAGTGCTCCCTAACCGCTAGGGACGCGCTTATCCGCCTACCAAGAAACTTAATTGCTTGTACTTGCTCTAACTGTTGGCTGTTACAGGTTATGTTTGGGATTGTTTTGTTGCCTTTGGAGACATACATAACATTGGTTTTCGCTAAGTTTAGTGATAGGTTCAGTTCTTCACATTTTACTGAGAAAGTGTTTACCTTGTTCTGAAGGTTAGCCAACGCACCATCAAGATTCGGATGAGCTGATAACAATACGAAATCATCCGCGAACTGGTAGACCCTGGTGTAGCCGTCTTCAATCTCATGGAGTTGTTTGGTGTACATATTAAAAAGAAGAGGGGACAGACAGCTGCCTTGGGGCAGTCCGTCACAAATGTCTATCGAGTGATTACCCAGTTGCAGTTTTCTGTAGGAGAGGAAATTGGAGATCCATTCCGTATATGTTAATGGAATATCAGCGTCACCCAAAACTTTTCTCAGTTCTGTGAGACTAAGGCAGTTGTAGGCATTGCTAATATCAATCGAACAGAGAATGATTTTATGCCCTTTGCTCTTTAAAAAGGCTATGTCGTGAAGCAGATAGTTCGTGCATGTCGTAGCCGACCTTTTCTTGCGGTATGCAAAAGAGTTTTTGGGGAGCAGCTTGTTTACTTCTAGAATCTCAGTGAGCCTATTTTTAATGACCAGATTAATGCATTTCAGCAGAACTGAAAGGAGCGCTATGGGTCTGAAGTTCGTGAAGTCGTTCACGTCCTTATCTATTTTTGGTATCGGTACCACCCTAATTATACGCAATTTATCAGGAATTTGATTAGTTAAGAATATATTATTTAGGGCTGTGCGTATGTTGTTGAGCGCTCCTTCTGAGAGTGCTTTAAGCACGTTTTAGGTGATTTGATCTGTGCCTCCTGCAGACTGCTTTTTGTGTCTTACCACATCCTGAAGCTCTTCAAAACTAATGGCCAGATCGTTTGCGGAATCGTCTCATTGTTGGGTACAATCCCATGATTTGTTGCTGGGACTTGACTTTTTAGATTCTGCAAGTAGTTGAGGTTATTTTCCTCTGACCATGCTAACCTATCTGCTGACTTGAAGTCGCCCCTCATCGCTTTCGCAAATCTCCAGACTTCTTTTGATCCTTCCAAGTCTTCTTTATTTCTATTACGCTTTCAAAATTTTCAAGGGATGGATAGTCTATGCACTTTTAGAGGCACATTTCAGTAGCCGAAAAGTCTTGCTTAGGGTGTCGCTCCACCCGGCTTTGGGTGCTCTGTTCGCTCGCGGAGTGTAGATTGCTGCCTCAACTTCGCCCCTAATTTTTACCTGAATGTCGTCAATGTTCGGTTCGAGCTCTAACTGTCGGATACCTGATAGTAATTTGTTTTGGGCTAAGAAGCGCTGTTGGTGAGTGACTAAAGTGGTAGACTCTATGACCACCGGAAAGTGGTGACTTCCACCAATTCTTACCGGGTCTGTTTTCCATATAAAGGGTATGTTGCTGTTTGTGAAGGAGAGGTCTAGGACCGACCCATTGGGTGATAGCAGGTTGGTCTTGAAAGTCAGTGACACATCATTAAGTGGCCAGAAATTGTGCTCCTCAACTATATTTTGAAGATTCCTTCCTCTACACGATGTTACCTGATCACCCCAAGCTGTGGATCTGGCGTTAAAATCTCCCAAAATAAGGACATTTTGGAAGTTTTCTAAAAAGGTAAATAGTCTGGTAATCTCATTTCTGAAGATTTCTGTGGGGATCGATTGCGGAAAATAGGTGGCACATATAACTACATTCAAGTTTTTGGATTGCACTACTACTATGTCTAGGTCAGACACGAATGTTATTTTCCTAAATTTAATGTTTTTCTTCAGAATTATGGCTACGCCACCGTACCCATTTTTCAATGATATTAAAACCTATGATGTTCCTATGGTTTTGTTCATTTGAGCTGAAGATTTCGCTCAAGTTGTTTAAAATGTATTCTATAGTGTTTATATTCGCTTTTAACGATTGGCAATTATATTGCAATATTTTCATCAGTAGTTATGAAGGGATTTTAAGCCTTACTGATAGCTTCTATGTCGTCCTGTGTGTTTAACCAATTGTATTTTTGTTTGAGTTTGTTTAGTTCTGTCGCTGTTTCCCCTAGTTTGTCATTTATACATAGAGTTTGTACTAGTTTGAACATTTGGGTCAGGAGCTTTTCTAACTCCGTCACATTTCCTTTAGGTATTCCGGTTTGTCCAACACCGAGTCCCTGGTGATGTTTTTTGGTCTTTCTAAGGACCTGTCAGCTACCCAATGAGGGGTTTGTTTTGCCGCCCTAGCTTCACGAGCTACCACATTGTACCTAACTCTAGTAAGCCTCCTATTCACTTCCCTATCCCTATTTTTGGTTACACTGATTTCATTTGTTAATGACGAAAATTCCGCCTCATCCACAGGAAGGATGCTAAAACGATTTTCATTGCGGGGGAAGTATGCTTGAAGGGTCTCCTTCCGAGAGAGTTTTTTAACAGCCCTAATATAATTCACTGACTTTTCTTTGGTCCAGACCTCACACACCTGCCTATTCGCAGCCGTGTGATTTAGACTTCCACACAAGATGAACTTTTTTTCACACGTGCTTGGATCGCAATTGTATTTGCCGCATTGTACGCAACGTTTCCTGGATTTACAGGCAAACTGAGTGTGCCCAAGCCTGCCGCAGTTCAAACACTGCCTCAGTGGGGGGACATAAAAATCAATGGGTATTTCTTTGTTTGCGAAGCCTATTTTGACTGTAGTGGTCGGAATTAACTCATTATATTCAGCCTGACCGACATTATCGGTATGCTAGCAGTCGCATTATTTTTAATGTCTAAGTCTGAATAAGAGATGGGGATACCCCTAACAACGCCATAGAATTCTAAAGCAGTTCGCGGTACGAACGCTCTCAACCCCATTGCCTTAATTTTAGTATTAAGGCAGCCGCACAGCTCTTAAAGGTTATTTTGTATAGGCTTTTTCCTAAAGCCTCGATTAAGTCCATATCTCTGATTCTAAGATGTTTGATCTTATCAAACAAGGTAAGGCCATTGGTGATTTTTCCTTTGGGAATATCTTGGCACAAAGCCGCGTCCACTAAAGTAAAGATTGGTCCAGCAAAATTTGAGGGATACATAACCTCACTGTCTGTAAACTTCTGAACATTGTTGTCAGTCACTGTACTTGTAGCAGCGTCATTTGCGACCGCAGCTAGCGGTTCTTCAGTTTCCGTTACCTTGCGGTTATCGGGTACAGTATCGTCTTCCATCGTCATACCTTCACTGTCACTACCGTTGTCCATGTCTATTTCAAGGTTATTACCTGCACTAACCGTATTTAGAGACCCGTGACTCAATTTAATTCGCTCAGGAGTTTTGAGCATTTTTGCTAAATTTTCTTCCGCATTTTTTCTTAACCCTTTTCCCTTGGCCTTATTGGCACTCGAGATGGCTTCAAAGTCATCCGCCGATGACGCCACCGACCCAGCAGTCGGCGACGCCAAAGCGGCTCTCGGTTTTGCTGCCGTACGCGGCAGTCTTATGCACTAGGAGCACACTTATACACCACCAAAAGAAAATATTTTCACACTTCACAACTAGAATCAGGCAAAATTTATCCTTTCCAGCAGTGGTTTAAAAGATCCAAATTATAGATGAAGTTAAGCGATACCCAGAAGCGAGTCACGGGTAAAATTTAGTTTTCAGCGTAGCTGTACTTATAGAATGTTCCAAATAACTGTTTAATATGCACTTGGTTGTGCATGTGCGCCAAAAGAAAAAAGTAAAACAAAGCCCAGATCACTGCGCCAAACTCGTCCACAGCTGTTCACGACGAAAAAGGGAATGTAAGAACGCTTTTAAGAAACAAAAACTGACCATCCAGTTTAGTATTGAGAACTGTTTCACCGGGAAGCTATTGCCATTTAGGTTTATTAATGCAACTTAGGAAAATCCCGCATCATCTTTTACCAAAGGAAAATAAGATTATTTTTGATGTGGGCGTAGATGGACTACCACTTTTTAAAAGCAGTGCCCAAAGCTTGTGGCCCATAATTGGCAGATTTGTAAATATTGAAAGCATTTGAGTATTCTTAATAGGGTCTTATCTGGGTAAAGAAAAGCCATATAATGTCGATACTTTTCTTCATGATTTCATTTTCGTGATGAAGGAGTTGCAAGAAAATGGAATCGTGATTAATGACAGACATTTTGAGGTCATCTTAAGGGCATTTATATGCGATGCGCCCTCTCGATCCTTCATGTGTGACGTTGTCGGTCACAATGCACTCGTTGGATGCGCAAAGTGCTATCAAAGAGGTACCAGAATAAACAATGTGACCGTCTTTAGCACATCCGTGGGGGATTTAAGAAAAGATAGGGATTTTTCAGAAAGAAAACGAAAAGATTTGCATAAAGCCTTTCATCAAAATAAGCAAAGCGAGCTAGAGATGATTGGCATTCAAATGGTCACCCAGTTTCCGGTTGAGCCAATGCATTTGCTGGATCTTGGTGTTGTACGAAAGCTTATTGCCTCCTTTTTAATGGGAAAAACAACAGAAAATCTTGGGGTTGCTCAAAAAAATTTAATTTCGACAAAATTGGTTGCATTGACTCCATTCATTCCTAGGGAATTTCAGAGAAAACCTCGAGGTGTTCATGAAATTCGCAGATGGAAAGCAACTGAATTTCGACAATTCGCCCTATATACAGGATTAATTGTGTTGAAAAATGATGTGAGCAACGATATGTATTATCAGTAATTAGTGTAGCTTATCGATTACTTTCAACACCTACAAACTTTAGTTTCAACTTGGATGCTGCTGATGAAATGCTCAAACTTTTTGTACACAATTTTCCTTTTTTATTTGGCGAATCTAGTGTGACTTTCAATGTGCATAATTTGCTTCACCTGAGAAAGAGTGTAGAGGATATGGGTATTCTTCCAAATTTTACAGCTTACGATTTCGAAAATTTTATGCAACAGCTCAAAAAGAGTATTCGAAGACCTTCGAACATTTTACAGCAAATGCATAACAAATTTATCGAGAAAGACCTCAAACTAAGATCAATTCCTACTGGTTTCAAAATAAACAGAATGGGAAAAATTTTAAGTTTTCAAAATGATAAAATGTTCTTAAGCACAAAATTGCCAGATAATTAGTGTTGTATAAAGCCTTTTGGAGTTGTTAAAATTCTAAGCTTTTTAGAAGAAAACAGATTCGAAGGGGTGATTCTCACAAACCTAAATAACTTTGTTCAGAATAATAGCGATTACGCCAAGTTCGAACACTGTTGTTTGCTTGATTGCTTTCAAGTGATCTTTATTAATGATTACGTTTTTATACAAACTAAATGCTTACGTAGCTAAATAATAAGGGCATAAAAACTTTGGATCGTAAGCAAAATTATTGTAAAGGCTTTATTCCCACGTTTTGGTTTACATAAGCATAATTAATGCAAATGCTTTATTCTCACGTTTTTGTTGACATAAGCATATTCCACATTTTGCGTCTACTTTGCGTGCATTAATCAACAATGTCTTATATGTAACTTGACACATGCCAAATTATTTGGCTATAAGAATACATTAAAAGGCATAAAGTGCACGCTACGCATAAAAGAATGCAAGCGAAAA
>NW_023459319.1:17641-28120 GCF_013731165.1 Rhagoletis pomonella | reverse complement strand
TCTTGCCATTTTAAATAGGTGCCATCGAATTTTGGAATTATTATCTTTGGCAATGAAATGGATTGCAGTTTAATCGGAAGTTGGTTTGAAGATTGCTCAGTATGGGAGTCACTATTAGCTGCTTGCAAAGTACTCCATACCTTTTCCTCAAGTGAAATGAAGATATCGACCTTGTAGCCCTGCTCGGTTGGGTTGTCGAACATCTCATATATCCTGAAGTGAATGTCTTCTATATTTTCCCATAGTTTATTAATTGTTGGAACACATTGTGGTGAAACGTTGTCGTTCAGTAACCGTCGCAACGAGGCCATCATTACCCCTTGTCTGCGGACTAGTTTAGTGTACTCGTTGGAAGCTGCCTGTTTGGTTCCAGTATCATGCCGTGCTTCTGTGTTGACTTTTGAAGCTGAAGCATTATGTTGGTAGGTACTTCCTTCATTAGTTGTTAAGCGCAATTCTCTCGTCGGGGTTTGAGCTCGAAAATCTCCTTGTACTGATTTACAATTTCCATTATATTGTTATAGTAGTCCTTTGTAAAGTAGTCGTGATCCAGCTGGGGGTTTTCAAGCAGTTGAAGTTTGTTGTCAGTTGTTTCAAACTTCGACCACTCGCTGTCCGTCTTCTCAATCGCTCTTCGTAATAGCTGATTGACTGCTTCCTGGATTGCGGGTCCTTTTTAAAGTTTCGGACAATTGATTCGATATTGCCGCCCGTTTCTGTTGTCTGGCCAAATCCTCGAAACGATCCATTTTTCTTCTTTTAGATTAGTTTTGTGGCTCCTTAAACTGCTGCACTGGCCTTGTTTAAGCTGAATGTCCTTTCACAGGGGTCACCACAATGTTCAGAATAATAGCGATTACGCCAAGTTCGAACACTGTTGTTTGCTTGATTGCTTTCAAGTGATCTTTATGGAATTAATGATTACGTTTTTATACAAACTAAATGCTTACGTAGCTAAATAATAAGGGCATAAAAACTTTGGATCGTAAGCAAAATTATTGTAAAGGCTTTATTCCTACGTTTTGGTTTACATAAGCATAATTAATGCAAATGCTGCATGCTGCCTTGCCATTCTTTGCATATGTTGGGTATATGTACAAGTGATATTTATGAAAGAAACCTTAAAAAAAAAATCTTCATGCTAGATAATATACAATCTAAAATGACACACAGCTGATTTCACGAACACAAATATTATTGACAAAGAAAGAAGAGAACAGATCGATACACAATAGAGAGCCTTAGAATTATGCAAAAACGAGAAATGACAATTAATAAGAAGGAAGATACAGACAACATTGCGGCCGCATACATAACTTGTTTACAAAAATGAAATTTTCAGTACTGACAAAACTACCACATCAAGTGGTATGGATATATTTTCTTTTTTAGTGATTAAGTATTTATACATATACATATCTATGTTTGAATATCTAAACAATGTAAGTTGGTTTGTCATTAAATTCAATTTGTTGTTATATATGTATACATTTTTGTCTTTTCGGTTAATACTTAGTGTGTGTGTGTTTTTTTGTATTTTTGTATATTTGTTGTAACAGTTTTAGCGAAACGTCGGGTGAAAAGTGGAATAAAGTAGTTTTATTCGCACCAGAACTGAAAAGATCAGACTAGCCTACAAACATAAAATAAAATGATGTATTTACCAATAGATAATAGATATTTGTTGATTCCTCTTTTACATAGTTATAAAAAAATCTAAAATGTTAATAATTATGTACTAAATATATTCAATTTTAAGACAATGTTGAAAAACACTATCAAAAGGAAAACATTTCAAGCTATAAACGTGACGGGAAACTTTTCGGTACCGCCCGTACAACTTGAGGAGCAAATTAACGGTAACTTATTCAGTTAATAATTTATCTTTAAATCTCTACTAAGTTCTATATGTTTCTCCTTTCAGGTTTAAAGTCTAGAATAGACAAGCTCGAAGAAACAATAAATAAGCAGAACGAACTGATAATGGGAGAACTTGGTTCCATTAGTGTTTGACTTCGCCAACTTGTATCTCGCAATGAAAATGACAACTTGAGCAAGATGTTTCCTATTGAGACGGAAGAGGAGTTAATAAATTTAGACAACATTGAAAATGTGGACGAGAATGAATTGGTAAGTAAAGGATTCGTAAAATAGATAGGAGGCATGTATACAAAGAACGGAGAAAACAAATAAGTTGATTCAACAAAATTTTACAACAACAATCTTTTTATTAAGAATTTGAAGAAAAATTATTTTGATATTAATATTATTTAATATTATTTGTCATTTATTATTGTTTATTTTAATATAAGTTTGAAATTTGCGCTTATATGATTTTTGTTATATAATGAGCTGTAGATAATGACCGGTTTTGACTGTTTTTCTATTGTTCGTTTAATCTCATTAATTTTTTGTCATAGTAAAGTTCATTATATAACCAATACCGTATAAATCTTAAAATTATAAAATTCAACAAAGTTACATCAAAATTTCAAACTTCTTCATTAGTTTCTAAAAAAAAAATTTGGTATGCAGTTTAATAACCTATAAAATTTTAGTAAAACAAAGTATATGTTTGAAGTTGCTAAAAAATCTGGTTGATTTTCGATACATTTTTATGCTGGCGAACGTCATTTGTACGAAAGAAAATACGTGACACTGACGGCAAACCTAAAAATCATCAAAATCAACGGGATGTTTCAGCAACTTCAAACTTGTACTTTATCATAGTAAAATTTAATAGGTTATAAAACTGCATACCAATTTTTTTTTTAACTCTAAACAATTTTGATTTTTGATTTTAATTTTACTAATATTATTTTCTTGGTGTTCCAGATCGCTACTGTCGCCAGCGTTATAAAAAAAGGAGGCCTAACCAAGAATTTGCATCACCTACTTGGACCTAATATAATACTAAGCTATAATTTTGATGGTTTTCAAAATAAGAAATCATTTAAAGAGCATACAAAGATAAACAACAAGAAGAAAGAAATATCACCACTCCTGATGAGTATAAATCGGAGATAAAGAACGGTTTCAAGAAAGCCAAAAGTCGGATTTACAAGGAAAATCATTTTCAAAATAAGAAATCAAATTAAGCTTTGAAAATTTCCCTATAAAAACGCATACCTTAAAACTTTAACTTTTTAGCTTTAACTTTTTTTAAGAATGATTTTGTCCATAATTACAAAAATGACTGAATTGATAAATATATTTTATTAATCACTTTGAAAAATATCTGTATACATAAATATGTAAGTATGTATGTACATGCATACACTCACATAATTGTTCACATGGTGATTTTTTACAATATTTACCAAGGGTGCATTTGCAAATATTTTTGCATTGTGTACATTTAGAACAATAAAATTTGCAAATGCACCGAAATATGGACCTGAAAGAAAATATGCACCGCAATGTGGTTATTCTTATAAAAAATTGTTCCGATATTTTTTTTAAAAAGCTATTTTATACTATAACAAAAATCATCCTAATCCAATTTCAAACTTTGTTCACAATTTTGAAAAATAAACAAATTTTCATCTAAACTTTAAACTCTTTAATCATAATGTCTACACTTTTTTTCGGTATGTAGTTTTATAGCACAGTAATTCATAGGTACTTCAAACTTGCATCTTGTTATACTAAAATAAAATGGGCTATAAAACTGCATACCGAAAAAAAGTCTAAACATTATGGTTAAAAAGTTGGAAGTTTAGATGAAAATTTGCTTAATTTTCGCAAATTGTAAATAAAGTTTGAAATTTGGATTACATGTTTGTTTATGGTATAGAATAAACTTTTTTGAAAAATAGGTAAATATTGTAAAAAATCACTATGTGATCAATTATCTAAGTTACGGTCTGTATATAAGTTGGAAGAATTATTTGCATTATTTGTACTTGAAATTTTTGAGTTCCAAATATGAAATTTAAATTACAATGACTTACATTGTGATCAGCTAAATGAGGGACCAACCTTTTGATCAATTTTGGATATTTTTCCTTTGTCTATTTAATGTTTAATATTTTTTCATTAAAGACTAGCTCATTATATATCAAACATCATATAAATCCACATTTTAAACTTTGTTCAAAAATTATAAAAGATCTGCAAAGTTTCAACTTTTTATTGAATATTTCATAATTTTTTGGAGTATGTAATTTAATAGCCCAATAAATACTACTAGTATAATAAAGCGCAAGTTTTTTTCATGACGGTATTATGCATTTTTTCCACAATCTCAATAAATAGTTCAAAATTTATATGAAACTTGCAGATTTTTTATAATTTTTGAACAAAGTTTAAAATGTGGATTTATATGATGTTTGTTATATAATGGGCTAGACTTTTATGAAAAACTAATACATATTAAATAAACAAAATAAAAAGAGCCAAAATTGATCAAAACGTTGCTGGCTTAATTAGCTGATCGCAAGTGTAAGTAATTTTATACAGTATTATTTACATTGAAATTTATTAATGTTTTTGTTATCTTCCTTTTGTAAGCCCTTATTTTAATTAAATAAAATGCCATTAAATGGTAACCATTCATGCAGGGGTTTTAGATCATTTCTTATGGAAGTATACGTTAAAGCCCTTCTCAGAGAAAGGGAGGTGGAAGGCCTTACCAAATGAGCCACTTTGTAAGTACTTACTTTAATTAAATAATAAGCCACTATAACAGCACAACTCAGGAGGTCTTCTGCAGCCTTTCTTATATAAGTCCAAATGGAAGCCCTTCCCAGAGAAAGGGAAATGTAAGGCCTTGACAAGTGGGACTTCTCATACAAAAAAGAAGAAGTAGAAGTGCTCCTGTCTGCCAATGGAAGGACTAGAAGTGCTTCTAGAAGGGGTTTCAGGCCCTTCTATTGCCAACTGGGATATCATATCTGTAATAAGAAAATTTTGAGTAATTTGTTCAGATATTGAGGATTTTTTATTTGTTTTTGGGGAATTCGGTAATTTTTTTGAGGCAACACTGGTGGTTTTTTTTGATAATCGCTGAGCCGTTCGGACGTGTCTACGCTAAGCTCTGTATTATTGCCGTGTATATGGTTTTTTTGCGAAAGTTAAACGATATTGTAATTTTATTTGAACACTTAAAGCATGCCTTGCACGTGTAAGCAAAAGGTCGACCGTGGTCGCCAGAAAATTCAGTGCGTTAAATGTAAAGAATTTTTTCATTTAAAGTGTGTTAATTTATCGGAAGCCGATGTTGACTTTTTGCATAAAACCGATCGTGCATTTTGCTGCTCATCTTGTACTAAAGTTCGGCGGGACTCACTTCGCTCTCCGCCTCCACCCCACACCGCGACCAAGCCTTTGTCGGCTGTGGATGTCTCCGCTGCTCTCGATTCCCATCAGAATGTTCCAGTAAAACAACAACCGCTGCCTGGCGAGTCGGCTGGAGCTCAGAAAAACAAACTAAAAGGGCATTCGAATAGCAATGAGTTGGAGTCTACCCTCAGTGTTGTTCTCAATGAAATTGTTGGGCTCAGAGCTGAGAATGCACGAGTGATCTCTTTGCTTCAATCTTTGTTTGATGAGAAACATATCTTACTTGAAAAGGTTGATAGTCTTCAAGCTGAGCTTCGCAAAATGCAAGATATGCCAATTAACGTCGTGCCTGCTGTAAACATTGCTGATGCTGACTTGTCTATTATGCATAACGGTTGCCCTCTCACTCTCACTCCGTCTTCTTCTTCGTCTACCGCTCCTACTTCAATTGACGCCGTTGACGACGCTGCTAACGCTACTGCTACTGCTGGCGCTGCTGCTTCTGTGGATTCTGTCATGCCCGCACTTTCGCTTGCTGCTGCTGATAAACAATGCCCTACTGATTCGTCTACCAGATTTTCTACGGAATGCTCTCTTATTGCCGCTGTTGGTGTTGGTGCTAATGCTATTGTTGGTGCTAATACAACTTTGTCCGCTCCGACTTCTTCGTCTTTCAACTCTTACGCCTCGATGTTAAATTCTGAACAAGAGTCTGAATCTGCTGCTGCTAAAAATTTGTCTTCTCAGATTAATAATTCGCAGATTAATAATTCTCAGATTAATAAAGCTACGACGCCAGTTAATAGGCGAGCTACTCGACGGAATATTGTTGGTACCAATGCAAATTCTGAACTTAAAGTTGCTGCTCGTATGCGGTGGCTGCATTTATCCTCATTTGAGTCATCAGTCACTGCTAATAGCATAGTTGAGTATGTATCTAAACATGCTAATATAAATAAGTGCCAACTGTTATGCTACAAGTTGGTAAAAAATGATGCTGATCTAAAGTCTATTACGAGAGTAAATTTCAAGCTTGGAGCTCCAGACTCGTTCTATTCGAATCTTTTGTCATCTGATCTTTGGCCAGTTGGAGTAAATGTACGTCCATTTATTTTTTTTTATAAAAGATGCGAAACAACAACAAGTGCAGTAGCTAATGTAGTTAACTCATCTCAAAGAAGGCACTTAAATATTTACTTCCAAAATGCTTCGGGGCTGAGAACGAAATCGTGTGTGGTTAAACGCTTTAGCTCGCAGTTGGACTTCGATGTTTTCGTGATTGTTGAAACGTGGTTAAACAATGATTTTTTTACTTAGAATTTTTTGACCCAAATCTGTTCGTTGTCTTTCGTAAGGATAGAGATTCCATCAAAACGAGTCGCTGAAGGGGGGGTGGTGTCTTGATTGCGGTGCAGCGCAAGTATCGCGCTTCGTTAATTATATTGGATAACGAAGATACCCTACTCGACCAGCTGTGTGTTAGTGTAAGTGGCTCTAATCTTACTGATAAATTATTTATAGTTGCCTCATATATTCCTCCAAATAGTGTTGATAGTCTCTACAGAGCTCACTCAGATAATATTGTATCATTAGTTACTGGAAAATTAGGTGTTAATCATATTTGTATTTTAGGGGATTTTAATCTTAGCAACCTTAATTGGTCGCAAAGTTACTGTAATTCGGGTCTTACACCTACTAATCTCTCAACTATTTGTGAATCTTATTTTATTGATAATATTTTAAGCCTGAACTTGGTGCAAATTAACACATTTAAAAACAAGCTCGATAGATTGGTGGATCTAATCTTTGTTAGTGACAATATAAATTTTAATCTGTCTAAATGTTGCTCTCCAGTCACGTCCTCGGATATGCATCATGTTCCTTTGGTTCTTAATGTAGAATTTTATGAGTTCACCTCTGGAACTTTAGTAGATAAAATTGCCTTCAACTTTAAACGGTGTGATTTTGCAAGCCTGGACAGTTTATTTGCCGAGTTTAGTTGGGAAGAGCAGCTTTCAGGCACTGATGTCGCCGAGTGCTATGATTCTTTCAGGTCAGTGGTGTATAATACATGCTTACTCAATATTCCTACTATTAAAAGTAAGCCCTATAAACTCCCCTGGTATACTAAAGGGCTTAAAAAAGTTAAAAACCTTAGAAACAAATATTATAAGAAGTTTAGATTAACTAATAACCAAGTTTTCTATGAAAAATATCGCCAATATCTGGAGGAATTTAACTGTTTGGATAAATTCTTGTATAGAAACTATATTCTTAGGTTCGAAATCAATATTAAGTCTGATCCGAAGGCCTTCTGGAACTTCGTCAAGTCGAAAAAAGCGTGTTCCACAATTCCATCATCAGTCGTTTTCAACGGAAAATCTGCATGTTCTCCACATGATGCTGCAAACCTCTTTGCTGATTTTTTTAAATCCAATTTTATTTCAGATGACGATTTTTCTATCAATAATCAAACATTGTATCTGAATTCCGCACTCAGTTTTGGTTCGGTTGCATTTACTTCTGATGATATCTTAAAAGGAATTTCGAAGCTCAAAAACTCATCGCAAACGGACTTTGATGGTCTCTCGGCTCTTTTATTAAAAAGTTGTCCCGCTCTGGTACTTCCGTTGAAAATGATCTTCAATAAATCTTTGTATTTTGGGAAATTCATTGATGCCTGGAAACTGGCTTCAATAACCCCTATATTTAAGAATGGCAACAAGAATGATGTTAGTAATTATAGACCTATTTCGAAACTCACAAATGTATCTAAGCTCTTTGAAATTGTTGTCAAAGATAAAATGTATTTCTCAGTTAAGAGTTTAATTAGCCAAAATCAACATGGGTTTGTAACGGGTCGTTCCACAGTTACAAATCTGGCAGTCTTTAGCGAATATTGCATCTCAGCATTTTCTTCAGGATGTCAAGTTGATTGCATCTACACCGACTTTTCGAAAGCCTTCGACAAAGTTTCGCACATGGTGTTGATTGACAAACTCGCATGCCTTGGCTTCCACTCAACCTTTCTGCAATGGCTCAAGTCATACTTGTATCGACGACGGTGTGTTGTAACTGTGGATAACGCGCAACCAGAACCTTTTTTCGCTACTTCCGGTGTTCCACAAGGTAGTGTTCTAGGTCCCTTGCTTTTTATATTATTTATAAATGACATCGGTTCTTGCTTTTCTTTTGCTAATTTTCTTTTATATGCAGATGACTTGAAGATTTACTCAACTGTTAAGAATTCTTCTGACAATAAAAAGCTCCAATCCGAGTTGGATAACTTGTATTTGTGGTGCTTAAGATCTCATCTTTCATTAAATATTAACAAATGCTTTTACGTATCATTTTCAAAATCGCGAAACTTATTAATAACTCGGTATAGTTTATCTGAGTGTAGTCTGCAGTTAGTTAACGAAATCAAGGACCTTGGTGTTATCTTTGACAGAAAATTTTCATTTAGCAGCCACATTAATTTAATTATATCGAAAGCATATGCTATGCTTGGCTTTGTGCGGCGGAATAGCACTGAATTTTCCGATCCGTACACTTTAAAACTGCTATATACCTCTTTCGTACGTTCTCACCTGGAGTATGCAGCAATAATCTGGCGTCCGTTCCACCAGTTCCATATCAATAGGATTGAACGCGTTCAGAAAGTGTTTCTCAAATTTGCCTTACGATCACTACGCTTTTCTGAGCCCATACCCTAATATAATACGCGCTTATCGCTGCTCAATCTAAAATCGTTAGATAAAAGAAGGTCAACATCGTCTCTAACTTTCATTTTTTGCATTATCCAAGGAACTTGTGACTGTCCGCAGCTTTTGGGTAGAATAAATTTTAATGTACCGAGGAGGTATCTGCGTGCTTCCCTGCCTTTTTATGCTGAAAAATTCAGAACGAATTATGCCCGTAATGCACCCATTGGCCATGCAGTTTGCGAATTTAACCAGATCTCAACTTCTATCGACCTTGATTTTTCTCTACCTAAGTCAATTTTTATCAATATTCTTAATTTGATGCCCTAGTTTAAGCTTGATTGTTAAATAGTCTGTAAGAAATTATGCTTTCATAGACTGATTGATAAATAAATAAATAAATAAATTAATTAATTAATTAATTGAACCACTGTTCGCAGCTGACAACAATTGCATACACACAAATCGCCGTGTGTAAATGAAACGAGCAACACCAAAAGGAAATGTGAAAAATCGCGTCGACAAATGTTTCCGTATATAAACACAGTCTAACTGACATAGAAAGTTTTGCAGTATCACCGACGATATGTTTACTAAAATTTTATCACACCAAAAATAATGGTTTTGGCGTGTGGCTATCTAATTTAATGTGAAATTTAAACATTTTTAAGATAAGATATTAATTAGGTAATTCTCTAGTGTAGGGTAACAACCCCTAAAAAAAGGTCCGGAAAAGTCGGGAGGGGTACCAAACGACGCGTTTCGGCCCCCCTATTAACAATCTGGAGGGGGAGGGTTAATATTATTAACCATTTAAAAGTTATAAACAAAAAACTTTTGTTAAATTTCGTTGTTTTCTATGAGCAATTACCACGTCAAAAATGCACTAAATAACCAGTTTACACTTTTAAAACACTATTAAAACGTCTCCGGTTATTATTTTATGCTAATCATTTATTCACTTTTATTTTATATATTTCGTTAATAAAACAGAGTAAACAAACCTTGCGCCTGGCAAGATTAGTTGCGTTCCAGATGCTTCACGATATTCACGAAATTCACGATTTGCAGAAACAGCTGTTTTCTCCATTAATAAACCTTATGGGAGGTGGTCACCTGGAACGACTTCCTGTAAAAACCTGCAAATCGTGAAGCATCTGGAACGCAACTATTCAGAGCTATCACGGAATCCATCGTAGAAAATCTACGAATCCGAATGCCCGCTACGAATACGAAAAAATTGCTATCACTGAATCAGAGTGAACTCGAAAATATCGTTGCCAGCTTCGAATGCTGATTCGAAATCAGTTAGTGCAAAGGAAACAACAGACATTTATGTATGCCATTTTGCTCACGCTGCCCAATCAGGCGCAATGGCTGAGTGTGCAAAGCAGTAGACTGCCAATTGAGAGAGCCGAGTTCGAGTACGAGTCGTGGGGCACCGGAGATTTTTTCTTTTTATACCCGAGCGCACTTGTGCACAAGGGTATTA
>NW_023459319.1:16445-17541 GCF_013731165.1 Rhagoletis pomonella | reverse complement strand
ATGCAGTTAAAATATTCAGCAATTCAGATATGAAGAATTGTGCAAATCCTGGCATTGCATATTTCACGGGGCAATAATTTGTTACCAGCTTATGAGATGGTAACAAAATTTACCATTTTAGAGTATACAGAATGCGAAAAGGGTTTACAAATTTACAGGAACTTTATTTACCGGTTACAAACTTTTTATTACCAGCGCAGAATAGACCTGTTAAGGTATGTATTGAAACTTTTTATATGTTTATAAATTTTAATTGATATTTTTGCTTGTTTACTGATTTGGGATTCGCTATCAGTACCTTCAACGCTTGCATCTTCATCGCCAGGACCCCCATTAGAACCTTCTGACCTCAGCTTCTTCATCGCCAGGAGCACCACCAGTACCTTCTACCCTCAGCTCCTTCATCACCCAGAGCACCATGAGTACCGTCCGCCCTCAGCCTTCAACGCCAGGAGCACCTTCAAAGTGTAGGTCCAAAAGGTGTCAAATTTTGCAAAGTTGTAAGAAAACTTAATTTTTCTGAACCACCATAAATGACTTGCAACTGTTAATATATATCAAAAGAAAGGTAAACCGATTACCTTTCTTTTGATTATAACACCGTTAAAATTGCTTTACGTTTTCATAAAAACTTTGCAACTTTTGTAAACAGCTATATATAAGCAGTGCAAAAGTGGTAAAATTTTGCAAAGTTGTAACAAAACAGATTTTTTGTGAACTAGTGGAAATGATTTGCAACTGTTAATATAAATCAAAAGAAAGGTAAACCGGTTACCTTTCTTTTGATTATAATATTGTTAAAATCGCTTAACTTTTTTATAGAAATTTTGCAACTTTTAAAACCTATATATAAGTCGAAAAAACGCAATCAAATTTTGCAAAGTTGTAATGAAACTGAATTTTTGTGAACCAGTATAAATGATTTGCAACTTTAAATATATCAAAAGAAAGGTAAATCAATTACCTTTCTTATGATTATAATATTGTTAAAATCACTTAACTTCTTTATAGAAATTTTGCAACTTTTGTAACCGTCTATATATAAGTCGAAAAAACGCAATCAAATTTTGCTAAGTTGTAATGAAACTGAATTTTT
>NW_023459319.1:11247-16345 GCF_013731165.1 Rhagoletis pomonella | reverse complement strand
AGTGACTGACAACAATGTTCAGAAGTTTACAGACAGTGAGGTTATGTCTCCCTCAAATTTTGCTGGACCAATCTTTACTTTAGTGGACGCGGCTTTGTGCCAAGATATTCCCAAAGGAAAACTCACCAATGGCCTTACCTTGTTTGATAAGATCAAACATCTTAGAATCAGAGATATGGACTTAATCGAGGCTTTAGGAAAAAGCCTATACAAAATAACCTTTAAGAGCTGTGCGGCTGCAAATAATTTTCTCCTTAATACTAAAATTAAGGCAATGGGGTTGAGAGCGTTCGTACCGCGAACTGCTTTGGAATCCTATGGCGTTGTTAGGGGTATACCCATCTCTTATTCAGACTTAGACATTGAAAATAATGCGACTGCTGGCATACCGATAATGTCGGTCAGGCGTTTTATGCGTAAAGCTGAAAATAATGAGTTAATTCCGACCACTACAGTCAAAATAGGCTTCGCAAACAAAGAAATACCCATTGATTTTTATGTCCCCTCACTGAGGCAGTGTTTGAACTGCGGCAGGCTTGGGCACACTCAGTTTGCCTGTAAATCCAGGAAACGTTGCGTACAATGCGGCAAAGACAATTGCGATCCAAGCACGTGTGAAAAAAAGTTCATCTTGTGTGGAAGTCTAAATCACACGGCTGCGAATAGGCAGGTGTGTGAGGTCTGGACCAAAGAAAAGTCAGTGAATTATATTAGGGCTGTTAAAAAACTCTCTCGGAAGGAGACCCTTCAAGCATACTTCCCCCGCAATGAAAATCGTTTTAGCATCCTTCCTGTGGATGAGGCGGAATTTTCGCCATTAACAAATGAAATCAGTGTAACCAAAAATAGGGATAGGGAAGTGAATAGGAGGCTTACTAGAGTTAGGTACAATGTGGTAGCTCGTGAAGCTAGGGCGGAAAAACAAACCCCTCATAGGGTAGCTGACAGGTCCTTAGAAAGACCAAAAAACATCACCAGGGACTCGGTGTTGGACAAACCCGAATACCTAAAGGAAAAAGTGACGGAGTTAGAAAAGCTCCTGACCCAAATGTTCAAACTAGTACAAACTCTATGTATAAATGACAAACTAGGGGAAACAGCGACAGAACTAAACAAACTCAAACAAAAATACAATTGGTTAAACACACAGGCCGACATAGAAGCTATCAGTAAGGCTTCAAATCCCTTCATAACTACTGATGAAAATATTGCAATATAATTGCCAATCGTTGAAAGCGAATATAAACACTATATCGTAGGTTTTAATATCATTGAAAAAAACAGAAGCGATGGGTACGGGGGCGTAGCCATAATTCTGAAGAAAAACATTAAATTTTGGAAAATAACATTCGTGTCTGACCTAGACATAGTAGTAGTCCAATCCAAAAACTTGAATGTAGTTATATGTGCCACCTATTTTCCGCAATCGATCCCCACAGAAATCTTCAGAAATGAGATTACCAGACTATTTACCTTTTTAGAAAACTTCCAAAATGTCCTTATTTTGGGAGATTTTAACGCCAGATCCACAGCTTGGGGTGATCAGGTAACATCGTGTAGAGGAAGGAATCTACAAAATATAGTTGAGGAGCACAACTTCTGGCCACTTAATGATGTGTCACTGACTTTCAAGACCAACCTGCTATCACCCAATGGGTCGGTCCTAGACCTCTCCTTCACAAACAGCAACATACCCTTTATATGGAAAACAGACCCGGTAAGAATTGGTGGAAGTCACCACTTTCCGGTGGTCATAGAGTCTACCACTTTAGTCACTCACCAACAGCGCTTCTTAGCCCAAAACAAATTACTATCAGGTATCCGACAGTTAGAGCTCGAACCGAACATTGACGACATTCAGGTAAAAATTAGGGGCGAAGTTGAGGCAGCAACCTACACTCCGCGAGCGAATAGAACACCCAAAGCCGGGTGGAGCGACACCCTAAGCAAGACTTTTCGGCTACTGAAATGTGCCTCTAAAAAGTGCAAAGACTATCCATCCCTTGAAAATTTTGAAAGCGTAAATAAAGAAGACTTGGAAGGATCAAGTCAAAGAAGCCAAAAAACGGAATTTTGAAAAAAGGATCGAGGAACTGAACGAAAATCCCACTTCAAAAGAAGTCTGGAGATTTGTGAAAGCGATGAGGGGCGACTTCAAGTCAGCAGATAGGTTAGCATGGTCAGAGGAAAATAACCTCAACTACTTGCAGTATCTAAAAAGTCAAGTCCCAGGAACAAATCATGGGATTGTACCCAACAATGAGACGATTCCGGCAAACGATCTGGCCATTAGTTTTGAAGAGCTTCAGGATGTGGTAAGACACAAAAAGCAGTCTGCAGGCGGCACATATCAAATCACCTACAACATGCTTAAAGCACTCTCAGAAGGAGCGCTCAAGAACTTACGCACAGCCCTAAATAATATATTCTTAACTAATCAAATTCCTGATAAACGGCGTATAATTAGGGTGGTACCGATACCAAAAATAGATAAGGACGTGAACGACTTCACGAACTTCAGACCCATAGCGCTCCTTTCAGTTCTGCTGAAATGCATTAATCTGGTCATTAAAAATAGGCTCACTGAGATTCTAGAAGTAAACAAGCTGCTCCCCAAAAACCCTTTTGCATACCGCAAGAATAGGTCGGCTACGACATGCACGAACTATCTGCTTCACGACATAGCCTTTTTAAAGAGCAAAGGGTATAAAATCATTCTCTGTTCGACTGATATTAGCAATGCCTACAACTGCGTTAGTCTCACAGAACTGAGAAGAGTTTTGGGTGACGCTGATATTCCATTAACATATACGGAATGGATCTCCAATTTCCTCTCCTACAGAAAACTGCAACTGGGTAATCACTCGATAGACATTTGTGACGGACTGCCCCAGGGCAGCTGTCTGTCCCCTCTTCTTTTTAATGTGTACACCAAACAACTCCATGAGATTGAAGACGTTCCCACGACAGTCGGGTCTACGTAACCGGAACGACCCAGATTTATATCTGGCCAAGGACTGTCACTCCATCAACACTCCCCAAAAAGTCTTTGGGGAATTTGTATGCTGCTACAACAACAACATGAGATTGAAGACGGCTACACCAGGGTCTACCAGTTCGCGGACGATTTGGTATTGTTATCAGCTCATCCGAATCTTGATGGTGCGTTGGCTAACCTTCAGAACAAGGTAAACACTTTCTCAGTAAAATGTGAAGAACTGAACCTATCACTAAACTTAGCGAAACCCAATGTTATGTATGTCTCAAAAGGCAACAAAACAATCCCAAACATAACCTGTAACAGCCAACAGTTAGAGCAAGTACAATCAATTAAGTTTCTTGGTAGGCGGATAAGCGCGTCCCTAGCGGTTAGGGAGCACTATGACGAAGTAATAAGGAAGTCGCAAAAAAATTCAAATCTCTTCAAATGCATCACCTCTGTCAAGTCGGGATTACACCCTAAAGTGGCACTAAACTACTACAAAGCAATAGACAGGAGCAAGATAGAATACAGCCGGTCTTCAATGAGCAATTACGCCAAGACAGTTAATAAAAAAATACAAACCTATCAAAATAGCTTCCTGAGAAGAAGTCTAGGTCTAACTCCAGCAACCCCCGTTCCTCTAATATACGCCCTAGCAAACGAACTACCCCCCAGTGAAAGAGTAACGTGGCTCACAGCCAAAGAGTTACTCAATAATATTGCGACTGACGATTCCCTTAAGGAACAACTTTTTAATGAGAACTTAAGTATAATAACCAGAACTCTAAGTGACAAAAAAACCAACCTACCAATTGAAACAATCAAAGCGACATATAACCAAATAATACACGACTTTAAAGCGTCCAATTTCAGTATCCTCTTCACAGATGCCTCGGTGGGCATTAGCTCTACTGGGATTGCAGTCTTCAATGCCCAGGACAATTCAGAGCACGCCTTTAAACTTGACTTTAAGTTATGGAGAAACGATAGCCATACTTAAAGCCTTACTACTTGCAAAAGAGCTACAGTATAGGAAAGTGGCAATTTTTACGGACAGTCTGATAGCCTATCAACTACTCACCAAGGAAAGAACCCAAAACCACCTTATTGCCACGATTCACAACACAATAGCGCAAGCTGATTTTGTCCGTGTAACAATAATCTGGACTCTAAGCCATAAAGAGATTGCAGGGAATGAAAAGGCTGATCAGATTGCCAAAGATGCCATAAACTCAAACAATATTTTACAGGTCAAACTTACCAAAGAGGAGGCGATTAGGAGGATACGTGACGAAATTAAAAACAAATGGTACGAGGAGGTCCTCGCCTTCTCGGCCATCAAACCCAATATTTTTGCCCAAATTTTCACAACAAAAGTTAAAAAGCCCTGGTTCTATGCAAAAACCCTAGAGCCTAGAGAAACAAAAACAATCAATAGAATACTCACGGGACGGACATACGACAACGAATATTTGCACAAGATTAAAGTCCTAAACTCTAACATCTGTAGATGTCGACTTCAGGACAGTTACCTGCACCAAACCTTCCAATGCCCACTCCTAAGTCGCATTCGAGATGGCTTCTCAATCTTTCAAAATAACACCAACTTTTTCGATATACTTCACGACTGGAATTATGACAAGATTATTCAGTTATCCAATTTTCTCAAAAAAGCGAGGGTTCAATTCTAAATTTGTACTTTCAATAAAATAAAATCTTTATCCGTGGTATAATACCGTCCACTTCGTTCTTCACCTGGGAAAAACATATATATATATATATACATCAAAAAAAAAAACATTCATATACAACGTCAATATTGCATTAAACAAATGCATTCGTCTTCACCGTACGTAAGAAACACTAAGTTCAGTTAGTGTCACTAATCTACTGTGAACAAACACAACGGCGATCAACCCTGCCATTAATGAGCAGCGCTGACATCCAAGCTCGAGATTCATACATCAAGCAAGGATTCCTTAGACGACACAACTCACCGGCATACAAGCAGCTACGCAGTCGGGTAGCACAACGGGAACTACAAAACTCTGAGAGTCAACTAAGAATTCGGAGGAAAAGCCTGGCGTTAAGAGAACTCAGTTTCCGGCCAACCAA
>NW_023459319.1:9971-11147 GCF_013731165.1 Rhagoletis pomonella | reverse complement strand
CAGACTAATTGTAGTTTGACAGTTCCACAGGTTTTTGCACGAAGAATTCTGGAACAAACTATCTATTAGTACCCTTGACACTTAGATTCCCTACAAGATCAGTGATAGTCATTTGATTGATCATGTGATACTCAATGGTGATGGAAATGTCCATCAAACACTCCCATCACGTTTTTAAGGCCAATGTGCAAAAAATTATGAAAACAAATGTACAAATTATGAAACAAAATGCCTTATTTAGTAGTCTCTACCTTTGGCTGATGAAGATGAACGATTGCCAGAAGCGATCAGATACAGATAACAGATCAAGCACCAGAGGTAATAAGTGCTCATTTACACACGGCGATTTTTGTTGCCGCAACTCGACCTTTGTAGGAGAGAGAGAGTGACGAGGAAAGGAGAGGGACGCCGAGTTCCCCGAGTCTTCAAACCTACTTTTCCCATTTCGCCACACATCATGCAAACATGACTCGTTCCAGCAAAAAATTTTAGTTTTCTTCCGGTTCACAATAAAAAAGGGTTTGATTTTCTTAAAATTTTTCTCTCTTTCGTCCTCATTCGGTAAAAATTCCGATGCGAATGAGGCGATTTTATCATACACAACGTAAGCGGTTAGATCAAACATCAACACGGCGGCCAGAAAATCAAAAAAGTTTTATTTTTGTTGGCATTTCCCTCAAACGGCTTGTCAAACCTTCAAACACCCCCATACACAACATAAATAGCTTTAAGGAAAGGGATATATCACTTGGTTTGTCAAGCCGCTTGTGTGTTGTTTTTCGCTCTTAAGCGTATCTGCATTTTCTGCTAAATATTCAAAATGTTATCGATCATTATTTTCATTCTATCGTTATATTTTCAACTTATGTACGTATTTTGATCTTGCAAAATCTCGGGAACAAACCCTGCCAGCCAAAAGTGGTGAAAAATCTGGTGAAGCCGCGGGTTTCGGTCACTTCAAAACTGGGCGGTGTGCAGATTGTCACCATGATGGAATAATACAAGGTGGTATCGATTTGACACTGCCTTAGCTCAGTAGAATGAGAAGAAAAACGGGAAGAAGTGAATCCCCATATGGGGGTAAAATATAAAATTTCACATTTTCTCCTAAACAAAATTTGCTCTTTTATAGTATATTCGTTATGAAATGAAATAAAATAAGATAAAATACCTTTT
>NW_023459319.1:7004-9871 GCF_013731165.1 Rhagoletis pomonella | reverse complement strand
TAGTAGAAGAAAGCTGCATTATTTTTAATATTGAATATTTATTATACCCAAATTTGTTATAGTTTGATATAATTCCATATATTTGTGTAAACGTAGACGTAAAATACCAATGCTATACATACATACACGCATTCATCTGCTAGACGCTATTTAATGAATTAATATTTTGCACGAATCGAGGAAATAATAGTTTAGCAACAATTTATTAGGAAATAAACCTAATTACTTTAATATCATAAAAACTTATTTAAAAAAAAAATTTTTTCTATTTAAAATAATAAAATCTAAGCTAAAAATAAACTTAAAAAAAATGTTTATTAAAAAGTAAACAAAAATTAAATAAAAAAAGAAAAAATCTCCGATGCCCCACGACTCGCACTCGAACTCGGTTCTCTCAATTGGCAGTCTACTGCTTTGCACACTCAGCCATTGCGCCTGATTGGGCAGCGTGAGCAAAATGGCATACATAAATGTCTGTTGTTTCCTTTGCACTAACTGATTTCGAATCAGCATTCGAAGCTGGCAACGATATTTTCGAGTTCACTCGGATTCAGTGATAGCAATTTTTTCGTATTCGTAGCGGGCATTCGGATTCGTAGATTTTCTACGATGGATTCCGTGATAGCTCTGAATAGTTGCGTTCCAGATGCTTCACGATTTGCAGGTTTTTACAGGAAGTCGTTCCAGGTGACCACCTCCCATAAGGTTTATTAATGGAGAAAACAGCTGTTTCTGCAAATCGGGAATTTTGTGAATATCGTGAAGCATCTGGAACGCAACTAATCTTGCCAGGCGCAAAGTTTGTTTACTCGGTTTTATTAACGAAATATATAAAATAAAAGTGACTAAATGATTTGCATAAAATAATAACCGGAGACGTTTTAATAGTGTTTTAAAAGTGTAAACTGGTTATTTAGTGCATTTTTGACGTGGTAATTGCTCATAGAAAACAACGAAATTTAACAAAAGTTTTTTGTTCATAACTTTTAAATGGTTAATAATATTAACCCTCCCCCTCCAGATTGTTAATAGCGGGGCCGAAACGCGTCGTTTGGTACCCCTCCCGACTTTTTCGGACCTTTTTTAGGGGTTGTTACCCTACACTAGAGAATTACCTAATTAATATCTTATCTTAAAAATGTTTAAATTTCACATTAAATTAGATAGCCACTCGCCAAAACCATTATTTTTGGTGTGATAATATTTTAGCAAACATATCGTCGGTGATACTGCAAAACTTTCTATGTCAGTTAGACTGTGTTTATACACGGAAACATTTGTCGACGCGATTTTTCACATTTCCTTTTGGTGTTGCTCGTTTCATTTACACACGGCGATTTGTGTGTATGCAATTGTTGTCAGCTGCGAACAGTGGTTCAATTTACACCAGTGTTGCCTCAAAAAAATTACCGAATTCCCCAAAAACAAATGAAAAATCCTCAATATCTGAACAAATTACTAAAAATTTTCTTATTACAGATATTATATCCCAGTTGGCAATAGAAGGGCCTGAAACCCCTTCTAGAAGCACTTCTAGTCCTACCATTGGCAGACAGGAGCACTTCTACTTCTTCTTTTTTGTATGAGAAGTCCCACTTGTCAAGGCCTTACATTTCCCTTTCTCTGGGAAGGGCTTCCATGTGGACTTATATAAGAAAGGCTGCAGAAGCCCTTCCTGAGTTGTGCTGTTATAGTGGCTTATTATTTAATTAAAGTAAGTACTTACAAAGTGGCTCATTTGGTAAGGCCTTCCACCTCCCTTTCTCTGAGAAGGGCTTTAAGGTATACTTCCGTAAGAAATGATCTAAAACCCCTGCATGAATGGTTACCATTTAATGGCTTCTTATTTAATTAAAATAAGGGCTTACAAAAGGAAGATAACAAAAACATTAATAAATTTCAATGTAAATAATACTGTACAAAATTACTTACACTTGCGATCAGCTAATTAAGCCAGCAACGTTTTGATCAATTTTGGCTCTTTTTATTTTGTTTATTTAATATGTATTAGTTTTTCATAAAAGTCTAGCCCATTATATAACAAACATCATATAAATCCACATTTTAAACTTTGTTCAAAAATTATAAAAAATCTGCAAGTTTCATATAAATTTTGAACTATTTATTGAGATTGTGGAAAAAATGCGTAATACCGACAGGAAAAAAACTTGCGCTTTATTATACTAGTAGGTATTTATTGGGCTATTAAATTACATACTCCAAAAAATTATGAAAAATTCAATAAAAAGTTGAAACTTTGCAGATTTTTTATAACTTTTGAACAAAGTTTAAAATGTGGATTTATATGATGTTTGATATATAATGAGCTAGTCTTTAATGAAAAAATATTAAACATTAAATAAACAAAAGAAAAATATCCAAAATTTATCAAAGCGTTGGTCCCTCATTTAGCTGATCACAATGTAAGTCATTGTAATTTAAATTTCGTATTTGGAACTCAAAAATTTCAAGTACAAATAATGCAAATAATTCTTCCAACTTATATACAGACCGTAACTCACATAATTGATCACATAGTGATTTTTTACAATATTTACCTATTTTTCAAAAAAGTTTATTCTATACCATAAACAAACATGTAATCCAAATTTCAAACTTTATTTACAATTTGCGAAAATTAAGCAAATTTTCATCTAAACTTCCAAATTTTTAACCATAATGTTTAGACTTTTTTCGGTATGCAGTTTTATAGCCCATTTTATTTTAGTATAACAAGATGCAAGTTTGAAGTACCTATGAATTACTGTGCTATAAAACTACATACCGAAAAAAAGTGTAGACATTATGATAAAACAGTTTAAAGTTTAGATGAAAATTTGTTTATTTTCCAAAATTGTGAACAAAGT
>NW_023459319.1:1239-6904 GCF_013731165.1 Rhagoletis pomonella | reverse complement strand
CGGTCGACCTTTTGCTTACACGTGCAAGGCATGCTTTAAGTGTTCAAATAAAATTACAATATCGTTTAACTTTCGCAAAAAAACCATATACACGGCAATAATACAGAGCTTAGCGTAGACACGTCCGAACGGCTCAGCGATTATCAAAAAAAACCACCAGTGTTGCCTCAAAAAAATTACCGAATTCCCCAAAAACAAATAAAAAATCCTCAATATCTGAACAAATTACTCAAAATTTTCTTATTACAGATATGATATCCCAGTTGGCAATAGAAGGGCCTGAAACCCCTTCTAGAAGCACTTCTAGTCCTTCCATTGGCAGACAGGAGCACTTCTACTTCTTCTTTTTTGTATGAGAAGTCCCACTTGTCAAGGCCTTACATTTCCCTTTCTCTGGGAAGGGCTTCCATGTGGACTTATATAAGAAAGGCTGCAGAAGTGGCTCATTTGGTAAGGCCTTCCACCTCCCTTTCTCTGAGAAGGGCTTTAAGGTATACTTCCGTAAGAAATGATCTAAAACCCCTGCATGAATGGTTACCATTTAATGGCTTCTTATTTAATTAAAATAAGGGCTTACAAAAGGAAGATAACAAAAACATTAATAAATTTCAATGTAAATAATACTGTACAAAATTACTTACACTTGCGATCAGCTAATTAAGCCAGCAACGTTTTGATCAATTTTGGCTCTTTTTATTTTGTTTATTTAATAAGTATTAGTTTTTCATAAAAGTCTAGCCCATTATATAACAAACATCATATAAATCCACATTTTAAACTTTGTTCAAAAATTATAAAAAATCTGCAAGTTTCATATAAATTTTGAACTATTTATTGAGATTGTGGAAAAAATGCGTAATACCGTCAGGAAAAAAACTTGCGCTTTATTATACTAGTAGGTATTTATTGGGCTATTAAATTACATACTCCAAAAAATTATGAAAAATTCAATAAAAAGTTGAAACTTTGCAGATTTTTTATAACTTTTGAACAAAGTTTAAAATGTGGATTTATATGATGTTTGATATATAATTAGCTAGTCTTTAATGAAAAAATATTAAACATTAAATAAACAAAAGAAAAGTATCCAAAATTTATCAAAACGTTGGTCCCTCATTTAGCTGATCACAATGTAAGTCATTGTAATTTAAATTTCGTATTTGGAACTCAAAAATTTCAAGTACAAATAATGCAAATAATTCTTCCATCTTATATACAGACCGTAACTCACATAATTGATCACATAGTGATTTTTTACAATATTTACCTATTTTTCAAAAAAAGTTTATTCTATACCATAAACAAACATGTAATCCAAATTTCAAACTTTATTTACAATTTGCGAAAATTAAGCAAATTTTCATCTAAACTTCCAACTTTTTAACCATTTTAAACATTAGACTTTTTTCGGTATGCAGTTTTATAGCCCATTTTATTTTAGTATAACAAGATGCAAGTTTGAAGTACCTATGAATTACTGTGCTATAAAACTACATACCGAAAAAAAGTGTAGACATTATGATTAAACAGTTTAAAGTTTAGATGAAAATTTGTTTATTTTCCAAAATTGTGAACAAAGTTTGAAATTGGATTAAGATGATTTTTGTTAAAGTATAAAATAGCTTTTTAAAAAAAATATCGGAAACAATTTTTTATAAGAATAACCACAATGAGGTGCATATTTTCTTTCAGGTCCATATTTCGGTGCATTTGAAAATTTTATTGTTCTAAATGTACACAATACAACAATGTTTGCAAATGCACCCTTGGTAAATATTGTAAAAAATCACCATGTGAACAATTATGTGAGTGTATGCATGTACATACATACTTACATATTTATGTATACAGATATTTTTCAAAGTGATTAGTAAAATATATTTATCAATTCAGTCATTTTTGTAATTATGGACAAAATCATTCTGAAACTTAAAAAAAGTTAAAGCTAAAAAGTTAAAGTTTTATGGTATGCGTTTTTATAGGGAAATTTTCAAAGATTAATTTGATTTCTTATTTTGAAAATGATTTTCCTTGTAAATCCGACTTTTGGCTTTCTTGAAACCGTTCTTAATCTCCGATTTATACTCATCAGGAGTGGTGATATTTCTTTCTTCTTGTTGTTTATCTTTGTATGCTCTTTAAATGATTTCTTATTTTGAAAACCATCAAAATTATAGCTTTGTATTATATTAGGTCCAAGTAGGTGATGCAAATTCTTGGTTAGGCCTCCTTTTTTATAACGCTGCCGATAGTAGCGATCTGGAACACCATGAAAATAAATATTAGTTGCTTACTAAAACTAAAATCAAAAATCAAAATTGTTTGGAGTTAAAAAAAAATTGGTATGCAGTTTTATAACCTATTAAATTTTACTATGATAAAGTACAAGTTTGAAGTTGCTGAAACATCCCGTTGATTTTGATAATTTTTAGGTTTGCCGTCAGTGTCACCTATTTTCTTTCGTACAAATGACGTTCGCCAGCAAAAAAATGTATCGAAAATCAACCAGATTTTTTAGCAACTTCAAACATATACTTTGTTTTACTAAAATTTTATAGGTTATTAAACTGCACACCAATATTTTTTTTTAGAAACTCTAATGAAGAAGTTTGAAATTTTGATGTAACTTTGTTGAATTTTTATAATTTTAAGATTTATACGGTATTGGTTATATAATGAACTTTACTATGACAAAAAATTAATGAGATTAAACGAACAAAAGAAAAATAGTCAAAACCGGTCATTATCTACAGCTCATTATATAACAAAAATCATATAAGTGCAAATTTCAAACTTATATTAAAATAAACAATAATAAATGACAAATAATATTAAATAATATTAATATCAAAATAATTTTTCTTCAAATTCTTAATAAAAAGGTTGTTGTTGTAAAATTTTGTTGAATCAACTTATTTGTTTTCTCCGTTCTTTGTATACATGCCTCCTATCTATTTTCCGAATCCTTTACTTACCAATTCATTCTCGTCCACATTTTCAATGTTGTCTAAATTTATTAACTCCTCTTCCGTCTCAATAGGAAACATCTTCCTCAAGTTGTCATTTTCATTGCGAGATACAAGTTGGCGAAGGCAAACACTAATGGAACCAAGTTCTCCCATTATCAGTTCGTTCTGCTTATTTATTGTTTCTTCGAGCTTGTCTGTTAAACCTGAAAGGAGAAACATATAGAACTTAGTAGAGATTTAAAGATAAATTATTAAGTGAATAAGTTACCGTTAATTTGCTCCTCAAGTTGTACGGGCGGTACCGAAAAGTTTCCCGTCACGTTTATAGCTTGAAATGTTTTCCTTTTGATAGTGTTTTTCAACATTGTTTTAAAATTGAATATATTTAGTACATAATTATTAAAATATGTAAAAGAGGAATCAGCAAATATCTATTATCTATTGGTAAATACATCATTTTAGATTGTATATTATCTAGCATGAAGATTTCTTTTTTAAGGTTTCTTTCATAAATATCACCTGTACATATACCCAACATATGCAAAGAATGGCAAGGCTGTTCAAAAAAGTTATTTAGGTTTGTGAGAATCACCCTTTCGAATCTGTTTTCTTCTAAAAAGCTTAGAATTTTAACAACTCCAAAAGGCTTTATACAACACTAATTATCTGGCAATTTTGTGCTTAAGAACATTTTATCATTTTGAAAACTTAAAATTTTTCCCATTCTGTTTATTTTGAAGCCAGTAGGAATTGATCTTAGTTTGAGGTCTTTTAAATTTGTTATGCATTTGCTGTAAAATGTTCGAAGGTCTTCGAACACTCTTTTTGAGCTGTTGCATAAAATTTTCGAAATCGTAAGCTGTAAAATTTGGAAGAATACCCATATCCTCTACACTCTTTCTCAGGTGAAGCAAATTATGCACATTGAAAGTCACACTAGATTCGCCAAATAAAAAAGGAAAATTGTGTACAAAAAGTTTGAGCATTTCATCAGCAGCATCCAAGTTGAAACTAAAGTTTGTAGGTGTTGAAAGTAATCGATAAGCTACACTAATTACTGATAATACATATCGTCGCTCACATCATTTTTCAACACAATCAATCCTGTATATAGGGCGAATTGTCGAAATTCAGTTGCTTTCCATCTGCGAATTTCATGAACACCTCGAGGCTTTCTCTGAAATTCCCTAGGAATGAATGGACTCAACGCAACCAATTTTGTCGAAATTAAATTTTTTTGAGCAACCCCAAGATTTTCTGTTGTTTTTCCCATTAAAAAGGAGACAATAAGCTTTCGTACAACACCAAGATCCAGCAAATGCATAGGCTCAAGCGGAAACTGGGTGACCATTTGAATGCCAATCATCTCTAGCTCGCTTTGCTTATTTTGATGAAAGGCTTTATGAAAATCTTTTTGTTTTCTTTCTGAAAAAGCCCTATCTGTTCTTAAATCCCCCACGGATGTGCTAAAGACGGTCACATTGTTTATTCTGGTACCTCTTTGATAGCACTTTGCGCATCCAACGAGTGCATTGTGACCGACAACGTCACACATGAAGGATCGAGCGGGCGCATCGCATATAAATGCCCTCAGGATGACCTCAAAATGTCTGTCATTAATCACGATTCAATTTTCTTGCAACTCCTTTATCACGAAAATGAAATCATGAAGAAAAGTATCGACATTATATGGCTTTTCTTTACCCAGATAACACCCTATTAAGAATACTCGAATGCTTTCAATATTTACAAATCTGCCAATTATGGGCCACAAGCTTTGGGCACTGCTTTTAAAAAGTGGTAGTCCATCTACGCCCACATCAAAAATAATCTTATTTTCCTTTGGTAAAAGATGATGCGGGATTTTCCTAAGTTGCATTAATAAACCTAAATGGCAATAGCTTCCCGGTGAAACAGTTCTCAATACTAAACTGGATGGTCTGTTTTTGTTTCTTAAAAGCGTTCTTACATTCCCTTTTTCGTCGTGAACGGCTGTGGACGTGTTTGGCGCAGTGATCCGAGCTTTGTTTTACTTTTTTTCTTTTGGCGCACATGCACAACCAAGTGCATATTAAACAGTTATTTGGAACATTCTATAAGTACAGCTACGCTGAAAACTAAATTTTACCCGTGACTCGCTTCTGGGTATCGCTTAACTTCATCTATAATTTGGATCTTTTAAACCACTGCTGGAAAGGATAAATTGCTGGGTGAGTAATTTTGCCTTATTCTAGTTGTGAAGTGTGAAAATATTTTCTTTTGGTGGTGTATAAGTGTGCTCCTGGTGCATAAGACTGCCGCGTACGGAGCAAAACCGAGAGCCGCTTTGGCGTCGCCGACTGCTGGGTCGGTGGCGTCATCGGCGGATGACTTTGAAGCCATCTCGAGTGCCAATAAGGCCAAGGGAAAAAGGTTAAGAAAAAATGCGGAAGAAAATTTAGCAAAAATGCTCAAAACTCCTGAGCGAATTAAATTGAGTCACGGGTCTCTAAATACGGTTAGTGCAGGTAATAACCTTGAAATAGACATGGACAACGGTAGTGACAGTGAAGGTATGACGATGGAAGACGATACTGTACCCGATAACCGCAAGGTAACGGAAACTGAAGAACCGCTAGCTGCGGTCGCAAATGACGCTGCTACAAGTACAGTGACTGACAACAATGTTCAGAAGTTTACAGACAGTGAGGTTATGT
>NW_023459319.1:0-1139 GCF_013731165.1 Rhagoletis pomonella | reverse complement strand
CATATGCGTCGATAAACACCGTTGTGGAAGAAGACGAATCAGTTAATTATCCAACGGGATTTTTGAACTCGATTGGTCTTCCAGGGATGACCCCACATACTGAATTGAAAATAGGTGTGCCAATTATCACGTTGCGGAATATTAATCAGCTAAAACTCCGCAACGGTACGCGACTCGCAGTTAACCATTCTGTTACATTAAGAAAAACTTACACATGTGACATTAAGGTCACGTAATGATTTGACCTAGGTTTTCTATATATACCGGTATAAAAGTTAATAATTTCAGTTGCAGTTTTTAACATTTATTAGTTTTATTGATTATTTATCTGTTTATACACACATTTACATATAAATACATACGATATATATTTAATTTGTATGCTCAAGACAAAAGGTCGTAGAAACTGTAACCGTTGTACGATGGGTTTTTTACAAATTTTTTTACAAATAGTACAGTGTTCGTACGTTTTGCGACAAATTGAGCTAGGACAAACTGCGCAGGTGGCTCGTTGACTACCTTTTCTTTTTTTTCGGAGTTGCTGCTGCCGAAGTGCTTGGTTGCTCTGCTTCCGCCCGCACATTTCGCACAATATCTGCTGACGATTGAGTTCTTGGTAAACGTTTTCTACGTTCAATTTCTCCATTAAGGAGGTCTAAGCCAAGATTTTCAAGGACAAGTCTACGCTTATATGTTTTCGTTGCATTCCGTAAAGGATTGATTTCTGTTCACAAAACATAGGCATTTAGCGCTGAGATATCAACGATATTTGAAAAAAATGCTACAGGCCAGCGATTAGTTTGTCTTTTGCAGGTATATGTTTCTATAAGCTGGTCAATTGTATCTACTCCGGATATTGTAGAATTATAGAATCCGATGATCTCTGGCAACTTTTTCGGGTGGTTTTCCATTACGTTTTTATCATGATGCATAGTGCTCAACACAGTAACCATCTTCTATTTTTTGGGTACGTATTGAACAAGGGCGACTTGTCCATTGAAGAAGTGTCGACTGCTTAGCACTGGTAAGCGTCTTAACTCCTCCTTAGTGCCGGTAACCGGTAGGAATCTTTTATTACTTCTTACGGTTCCTACCAATGTAATTTTTTCTCCAATAACTTCAGTGCCAAATCTCGAGTG
>NW_023459318.1:55918-64110 GCF_013731165.1 Rhagoletis pomonella | reverse complement strand
GATCCTTCATCCGACATTTTGCAAGTGTAATTTTGCAAATCCGCTGTATAAGCACTGCACAATATATTTCACCTTGAAATGACCCATAAAGCAAAATTAGCAATGTCTGCTTCTGTGAAAACCCGCAATTCCGCACTAAAATCTACCAAGAGGTACATAGCGAAAAGTATTAGACGATGTATTTACCATGTACTTCGAAGATGTCGCAAGTTATTTGCAGCTCCTCAACGAGACGAGTATCTCGTCGGCTTGCAACGGCGCACTAAGTGCTTTCGACCTCCACGTAATCTCGAAGAAGGGGATGTTATAGCTATCTTTAACAAGCCTACACCTCCGACAAAGTGGACACTTGCAAAGGTAGCGCGATGCTACCATGGAACTGATGGTCGCATGCGAGTCGTGACAGTGAGAACATCGAATGGAGAATTTGTTCGTCCAATAGCCAAGCTGTGTCCTCTATCTATGGAAGATGATATATTTTCCGAAGGAACAAACTCATAGTCTAACTATCAACTTTTTTTCTGACTTAGCCACTTGCGGACTATTTCTAGTATTTAATTTCTTTTGTATCCTGTTTTGAACATATTAATATAATAGTTCAAGGACGGCGGTATGTTGAGTTCGAATATGCTAACTCCAAAGATTTAATGTATACATGTACGACATAAGGTTCATGCGTTCGTAAGGGTTAATGCTTTGACACCACACATGATTTAATAGCAAGCGTCATTTGACATTTGCTATTCACCCTTTCGTTTTTGGTTTTCTGCTTTCGTTGTTTTGCATTTGCTATAAATTTTTACTACCGGCCACGTACTCGTTCGCCCGCTTATAATTTGTTTTTAATTCTGTAAATTATTAAGAGTTAATTACTTAAACCGCGACTTTTATTTGGAAATCCCGCTGCGGAATTATCGCGTCGATTTCATTAGGAAAAAACCGCAACAGATATATTTATTCATTTTGCAAACGTTATATTTATCGATATATTTATCGGTATTGGTGTCAATATATTTATCGATAGTGTTATTGAAATATTGATCGATATTCCTGTCGTTATATTTACCGATATATTTACCAGTACTGTTATCGATATTTTGATCGACATATTTATCGATGTTGGTATCGACATATTTATCGCTTTGGTATCGATATATTTATTGAGATATAGTCCATAGAATCCTAAAAATGTTGCAGCAGTCTCAAAAATCTAAATAATCCCGAGACTCACGAAGTCTCGATAGTCCCAAAAATCCCGATATAGTCTCGAGAATCCCAAAAACCCCGAAGTGGTGTCGAGAATCCCGAAATAGTCCCAAAAATCCGGAAGTAGTTCCTAAGATCCCGAAAATCCTCAAAATCACGGAAAACCCGAATTTGTTGCAAAAGTCACGAAGATTCCCGAGAACTGGAATTTAGAAATTCTTGAAGATCTTATTTTCGTTGCATAAAAATGGTATTAGTTGAAAAATCACGAGCCAAATTAATTCGCTCAACAAATCAAATCACAAATAAATCGTATTCTTTATTTGGTCGACGAATCAAATCACAAATCAATTTGATTTCTTATTTGGTTGACGAATCATATCACAAATACACTTTATTTCTTATTTCCTTGACGAATCAAATCACAAATAATTTTTTGTTTTTGAAATTTTAGTTTGTGATAGGCTTGTCTGATCTGTTCTTTTAGTGTAAATAAAACGAAACAAAACTAATATTTTATTTTCCCAACAAGTACAATGGCTACGCTCCCTTGGTAGAAAGTTCACACTACCAACAACAAGAGCTAACTTTTCTCCAATACACATCATTGCGGAGATCGAACAAGCAATACAATCTGTAGAAAATGAAAGCGAAAAAGAATTGGCAAGAAACAAATTAAGCAATAGAATTCTCCTTTTCAAACGCAACATAAAGAACAACTCAGCGGAATTTATTTTAGACGCTTTTAATAAAACCAAAACTTTTCTTAAATCGCACAAGAATAATATAATTGATGCCGACAAGGGAAATAAAACAGTCGCAATGTACATAATACATAAACATAAGAGAAAAACAACAACTCACTAGCACCGCAGCAACAGCACCAAGATTGTATAGGATGCCAAAAATACATAAACCTCAAGTTGCTTTACGTCCAATTGCATCGTCCGTTAAAGTCCCATGTTATAATTTGTCCAAATATGTAGGAGGAATCCTAAAATCGCAAATTAGTGAAAAATATAAAACAACAAACACTTTCAACCTAAAAGATAAAATGACGAATATACATGTGTGTAGAGAAGATCTTTTAGTGTCGTTTGATGTCGTTTCTTTGTTCACTAATATACCTACAACTCTAGCTGTGAGAATCATAATGAAAAACTGGGAGAAACTACAAAAGGTGACGAACATTCCTAAAAGCAAGTTTCAAAATATGCTGGACATTTATCTTAAAGACAACAATTATTTTATGTGCAATAATAAACTTTACACGCAAACCTTTGGAATGCCAATGGGCAACCCCCTTTCGCCAATAATTGCTAACATCGTGATGGACGATTTACTTGAAAATACCATTACGGACTGAAAAAACTCAATATTAACATTAAATTGATAACAAACTATGTAGCTGACATCTTCGCAATAGTCAAATGCAATGACGCTAATATTATCCTCCAACATCTGAAAAAATACCATAACAAACTTCAATTCACTATAGAAATGGAAGTAAACTCAAGCATATCTTTTCTAGACGTGCGTATACATAGAAGCGAAAATCGTCTTCTTCTGGACTGGTATTACAAGCCCACATCTTCTGGGCGCCTGATAAATTTCTTCTCTTCGCAACCAACTAAATACAAAATAAACACCGCGAAAAACCTCATAAACAAAATATTAACAATAAGCCACAAACTATTCCATGAAGTGGTCATTGAGAAAATAAAGAAGATCTTAAAAAGCAACAACTACCCTCAACATTTAACTCACAACTTAATAAAACAAAAAATAATGAAAACAAACAATCATCATAATAAAACTTCAAGAACAGAAGCAATAAACTCAACAAAAAGATACCACAGTGTCACATATATCCCAAAGCTCACCGAAAACTTCGGCCGCGACTTTGCAAAACAACCAAACATAACATTTGCATATAAATCGAATTGCACCTTATCCACTGTTTTTACAAAAACAAAATGCTCAATAGATGCAAAACAACAAAGTAACGTAATTTATGAAATTAAGTGTAAGGCTAAAGAGAACGAAGAATGCGGAAAGGTATACATTAGAACTACTAAGTGGGCCCTAGGCACGCGCTTAAGCGAACATGAAACAGATATAAAAAAAAAACAAAAAAATAGTACAGCGCTTTCACAATACATACGAACTACTGGGCATTCAGCAGATTTAGCAAACGCAAAAATAATCGACAAAGAAAAACGAGAAAAAACCAGATACACACTAGAAAGTTTAAGGATTTTGCAAAAAAGAGGAAATACAATAAACAAAAAAGAAGACACCGATGACATTTCTGCCGCTTGTTTGTTATGCTTATAGAATTCAAATTTAGTTTTTAGTTTAGACAAAGCTACCACAGAAGTTGGTATGGATTAAAGTAGATGTAGTTAATTTAATGACAAAATTTATGTGAGTATATTTTTTTTGTTCAATATTTTAGTTGTTCGTTGAAAAAGTGTTTTATTATTTGTTCCTTTACTGATTATCATATATATATGTATTTATACTTCTGTAACAGATAATTAAATAAACACGCCCCCGAAGATGCTAAGAAGATTAGCGAAACGTTGGGCCGTAAGTGAAATAACTTCGTTTTATTTACACTAAAAGAACAGATCAGACAAGCCTATCACAAACTAAAATTTCACAAAATACAAACTGATCGGATATACATAATACATTTTTTTTTATTTTGGTGACGAATCAAATCACAAATAAAATTTATTTTTTATTTGGTTGACGAAGCAAATAACAAATAAACTTTATCTTTTATTCGTTCTACAAATCAAATCAGAAAAAAAGTTATTTTTTATTTGGTTGACGAATCGAATCACAAACAAATTTTATTTTTTATTTGGTTGACGAATCAAATCACAAATAAAATTTATTTAAGATTTGATGCAACTTTCACTTCAAAAATTAAATCCCATACATTCCTGCATTACTGGTAACGCAAAAATGAATGCCCCATTTCCCTAGGGCATCATCGTGGGGAAAAAATGCATTTTCGAATATGAATAGGGCTGTATTACTGATTATTTTTTCGATTACTATACATTACATTTTCCCACTGGGATGTCATTGTTAAAATAAAAGATTTGTTATTTCGATTTCATGAATTTTATATTTAAAAAAGCATTTGGCGATTTTGGGCGATTTTTTTTTTAAGAAATTGCGCTTTTTCCAATAAGGACACAATGGTGGAGACTAATGGTTTAAGCCTCCTATTGATTAATTAAGGGCTCGATTCCCGGCATCCGTAATCGAATAGATTCGAAATTTCTTTTGATAATACGACATTCGGTAGCGAGTTTCAGTTAAATTTTTCAGTTTAAATTGTATTGGAGAGAAAAACGCTGTCATTTTATTTCATTAAACTCTAATCGAGTTTCATTCGGTCATAAGAACCACCGAGGCCAAAATCCAGCTACTCTGGTAGCACCAGCTTACATGAATTTTCTTGATTTATCCTATACGAGTAGGAACTATCTATTAAAGGGTGTATCACAATATCCCCAAAATCAAAATCCCCTAATTAAAATTCCCAAATCAAAATCCCCAAAATCAATATCCCCAAAATCAAAATCGCCTAACCCAAAATCGCAAACACAAAATCCCTACTTTCTGTGTGAAAGACATTCAAATTCGGATAAAAATCGCCGCGATTAGGTAAATGAAAATTAAAGAGAATGTAATACATCGTAATAACTTAGGAATTTATTTTGCATGAGTTTACATAAACACAAACATCATTGTTCAAGACATTTACATAAACCATAAATGGAAAGTTACAATAATAATAATAATAATAGATTGGCGCTTACACATATGTTAGTGTTTGGCCGAGCTTCTCCTCCGATTTGTGGCGTGCGCCTTGATGTTTTCACACAAATCGGAGGGACCTACAGTTTTACGCCGACTCCGAACGGCGATTGTATTTTTATGAGAAGCTGTTTTTCATGGCAGAAGTACACTCGGAGGTTTGCCATTGCCTGCCGAGGGACGACCGCTGTTAAGAAAAAACCTTTTTTCGATATTTTTGCGATGTTGCTTTGACCAGGGTTTGAACCCAGGTGTTGCGGAGTGGAAGCGCGCACTGCTTACCACTACACCACAGCGGCCGGAAAGTTACAATATTTCTTCATAAAAATTGTTTAAAGCAAAAGATGAAAGGACAAGTAAAAATTTTAATTGCAAACAGAAATATTGTGGAACAAAGATCTCAAATAAGTTATAAGTACAAATTGCGAAATAATTAGTGATAACGTAGCCATACAAGTTGTACTATAATATATAGCATCACGTATGTAGGTGCAATGAACTTTTTTAGTAAAAGACTGCATTTAATTTTTATAGATCCTTCTTTCTCATATTACTAAAAAAATTTTTGTAGATAACTAGGTCTCTTCTGGCCTTCATGGCCTCATACGTATGTACATATAGTTATATGTACATAAATATAAATAGATATTGTCATAAATTGAAAATATGTATGACGGGTTTTACACGGTTCAAGTAATGTGGAAATTGTACCAGGTAATAACAGAGATAAGAAGGATTTATACTGATTTTACACTATCTTGGTCATTCGTCGGCCGCTGTGGTGTAGTGGTAAGCAGTGCGCGCTTTCACCCATCAGCACCTGGGTTCAAGCCCTGGTCAAAGCAACATCCAAAAAATAAAATATAGAAAAAGGTTTTTTCTTAACAGCGGTCGTCCCTCGGCAGGCAATGGCAAACCTCCGACTGTATTTCTGCCATGAAAAACAGCTTCTCATAAAAATACAGTCGCCATTCGGAGTCGGCGTAAAACTGTAGGTCCCTTCGCTTTGTGTGACAACATCAAGGCGCACGCCACAAGTCGGAGGAGAAGCTCAGCCAAACACTAACATATGTGTAAGCGCCAAACTATTATTATTATTATTAATTTAAAAATTTGCTTTTAAAATTTTTTATAAGATAGCCGATTGAGAGAAAATAAATCGAGATAGCTGATTTATTACTTCATCTGTTCATTGCACCTACCGATCAAGTATTGATTTTAATTCTGCTGGCAAGTGGAAGAGAGGTGGTTAGAAGAAGAGGGAAAGCTGGGATAAGCAAGACTTAGACTTGACTTGACTTACATAGAAACTTAGAAACGATTACTCCCCTTGTCATCTAATGTTTTTTCTGGTTTTTTTTAATCCGCAGTATTTGAATTTATGCACGCAAAATTTTAAGTGTTTAATTTGATTGAGGTAAAATTGAATAAAAATTACAATTGAAATAAATGTATTCAAGCGTATCAAATTGTGATTGTTTTTATTTTATTTATTTGAAAGTTTGATTTTCGATTGCCACATGAATTGCATGTATACGAAAAATTATATTTTGTGGCATATTTAGAAGAATTTTATTAAAAATATGTGAAAAAAATGATG
The DNA here is from genome assembly GCF_013731165.1 of Rhagoletis pomonella. Taxonomy (NCBI): domain Eukaryota; kingdom Metazoa; phylum Arthropoda; class Insecta; order Diptera; family Tephritidae; genus Rhagoletis; species Rhagoletis pomonella. The sequence goes on along the minus strand of NW_023459318.1, from coordinate 57,464 downwards.
TATAAGCATGATTCTCTCACGGCTCACTTTGCACTTAGAAATCAAAAATCTATAGTTTTCCAAATTTCTAAGTGAAGGCGTTTTTGCAAGGCAATTTAATAAGGTAGAAGTGACAACTAGCTCGAACTCTCTCGTAGCTAGTTATAATGAAAAAAACTGTAAACAAACAAATTAACCCTTTGAGGCGCCAGTGCTATGTTTGCTAAAAATTAACATCAATTGAAACTCGTCAGCATAAATACACACATATGTATGTAGATATACTAATTTTAAGAATTACTTTAATATTACCTTCAAGGAATTTTAATTGCATTTGCATCTTATATGTATACATATGGACAGAAACGAATACCTCATAAAGGAAACCACGTAAATAAAATGAAAGAAATGTTTTATGGAACTGTTTAAACATTTCTTTGTTTTTATTCGCCCAATTTTTTATGCGCGTTTAGTTTCTTATTTGAATATTTAATTCTAAAAAACATCCAGCTCTTATAAAAAAATTATTTAATGTTTTCTTCAAAATTTATATGAAGACTTAATTAACAATTTCTTGATGGTTGTTTTAACTGCCCTTTAGTAAAAATTTTCTCAAGGGAGGCTTGTAAAGATTTAGCCTCGATTAACTGGTAGGTAAGATCCGCTATAGTGTATTCCATTGTCTTAATTTTTTCATTAAGAAGGTATATTTCCGTTTTGAAACTACATTATATGGAATCATTGCTGAAGAAAAAATTTAAAAACGTGTTGGTAAACAAATTTGTGTACACATAAATACGTATTTATGTATGTAAATCAGTGAAAATCTAGGTCCTGACGTGCTAATGTGAGCATAATTTTGTAGGGAACTATTTATGGAGACTTACTCAGTTTGCGTCTGCGCATCAACAGGTGATCACAGACACGGGAAGAATCTTCCAATTGAACACCGCAGCGGTTTTCCCAACGAAGAGTTCTAACTTCGCAACTAGGCGCCTTAAGGTATCACACCACTTTAACGTCTTGGCTCTTGTCATACACAGCGCAACGCTCATAGTTCCTGAGCCTTTTCATATTTCTATGTAGTATATCTATAAATGGATGTGGTCGAAAAAAAATCACCCAATTCAGAACTTAGTATAAAAAATAGAAAATGCCAACGTGAAAAGGGTTAAAAGTTATTCTTCATTTGACACTATAGTCGGTTATGTTACATGCTGGGTGCCAGTAACGTCGATAGCGATGTTTAACTGTGCGTTAGAATTAACGAGACATGGTGCAAACGACCCTAAATGAAAAGCCTAGTTTAAACAGAAGAATTTTTGGAACTTCCTCTAAATATAAAGAGTTTCCTTTCCCTTTATTTAGACTTTGTTTTATATGGTTTATTTTATTCAAATATATTCATCTAATCTGTCTGAGTACGTTTTGACCACTTCGGTCTGTTAGTGATACAAAATTATTTTCCATTTACCTTCACCATGCAGGGCCGGATCGTGAGCCCGATTCAAAAATTTTGTACGCCCAAGTATATTAGACGTTTTATTTTATTATATCATACATATAT
>NW_023459318.1:0-25918 GCF_013731165.1 Rhagoletis pomonella | reverse complement strand
CGTAATTTTGAACTACCCATTCTGAAAATTTTACAGATTTTACTTAAATATTTGAAGAACATTTTTCAATAAGAAAATTAAAAAAAGTCGTTACTAAATTTGAAAAAAAAAATTTATTTTGTTATTATTTTTTTAATATCCAATTTTTTGTATTAAAAAATAATTGTATCGACTTCTCGTATGAAAGCCAAGAAAAGTCATAAATGGTACGATGATTGGGTTTTTTTTTTATTAAAATGCTTGTTCGCGGAAGCATATATTAAAAAGGCCTTTTTTGGCATGCTTAAAGTTCAAAAAAATATACCTCAGAAACAGTGTGTGTCACATGAAAATAAAAAAATTCGTGTATCATATTTTTACCCAAAGAATGCGAAGAAAAATAATTTGAGCGGAAAAAAATTGTTAGTGTAAATTTTGCATGGATTGACCCATATGTATTTCTAAGCTGTTTTTATTGCGATTCAAGAATAGCTTGCTATAAGTTTAAAGCGTACTTTATGTGTTAAGCAGGGATCACACGATTTGTACATTTGTATAGAGTGGTGTTGTTTTGCAAGTTGTTATTGAGCTGAGCTCATTATTTCTGAACAACACCACTCTTTGACTGCCAAAATGTACAAATCTGTCCAAATGTACAAATCTTGATATCCCTGCTTAACATTTAACAAGTGCACCATCGCGAAAATCGTGATTTTGTGCATTTTAGCATCGGAGGCATACATCGATGCATCGATTTGCATGGTATTTTTCAAATAATGTTTCACAACAATATATCTCCTTAGTAAAATTTTACAAAATTTTTAATAAATTACAGAATATGACCTAATTATGTTTCTAACGGAACTTTTTGGTCCAAGTCACTTTTCTTTTTTGTACAATCGAAAAACTGGAATGACGGCTCAATGTACTAGAAATGTCAGTTTTCAAAAAACATCGATGCATCGATACATCGAGAGGAGAATTTTCGATGCATCGAAGCAAAACAATGATATTTTCGATGCATCGAGGTTTTTCCTAGGGATGTCTATGTAGTTCAAAAACAGTGATGATAAACTTACACCTCATTAATACAAATTAAAGCATTTTGCAACAAAATATACAGTTCCGGACAAAATTATTGGCACAGTGAATTTTTCGCAATATAAACAAAGTTTTTTATTCTTATTTTTTTGATAATCTTTAAAAAAAAAAATTTAGTTCATTGTACACCAAAAAACATAAAAATAAATTCTCTAAAGTTTGTGCAAAACTCAGGAAAATTCAATAACTTTTTATACTAATTTGCAGCTATTTAGTGGAAGACGTTGCTCATTTTCTCCATAAAAAACATAATTGTTGAACATGCTTTGTACGCCAAAATATCAAGGCTATAAAACTGCATACATAGAATTTTTCTAAAAAATCTGAATAGAAAGTTGCAAATTAGTATACGAATTTATTGAACTTTCCTGACTTGCACAAAGTTTCGAAATTTTATTTTTATGATTTTTAATGTAGAATGAAATATATTTTTATACAAAGTGATTGAAAATAAATTATGATAAAAAACTTTGCTCATATTGCCAAAAATTCACTGTACCAATACTTTTGTCCGGCACTGTACATATGTATGTACATGCAAAAACACAATGATGTATTGGGGAACGATTTTCCGCCATCCCTTGTCAAATTTAGTTTTGAGAACAATCCTTAGATTACCTCAATAAATTGTTTTCTTTGGAACTACATATTTAATATAAGAGTATATTTTTTATATGAAACGATATTTCTTCAATATATTAAAATTTAATCTTTTCTATTCATTTGTAAATTTTCTTTTTAAAACAGTTAGTCCCACATGCTAGGGGTTTCAATAACTCTGGGCAGAAGGCTATTCACACATGCAGCCAAATAATAACCTTAGTAGATAATCTTTGTGCACTGAATATTTAATAAAACGTTAAACAAATTGTCTTTTTCTCGCCTCAGATCTTTTTATGATATATTAATAAACTATGCACATAACGTTCATTCATATTGCTGAACGTTGTAAAACTTATTTCTTTTTTATTTTACGCTATTAGCTATTATTCTAGTTACTAATATATTTCGTAAAATTTTTTTAAATTACTATTAAATAGAATTTATTTTTAACTATTTCAATAACAAAAAATTAATACTTGCTTGTTTATATACATATGTACATAAATTTAATGCTAATATGTTTATAATATCGAACTTTTTAAGTGTAATTTTACCTTCAAATCTTTATTAAAACACTCGCTAATGTGATAATTTCTCATTTCTTTTTTATTTCTGCATAATCAAATCATATCTAACTTCAATTGCATTATTTGCAACATCTAAAAAATGGCCACTAATTAAATTGATAACGCCCGCTGCGTCACCAAAATTTTAATTAAAAAATATATGCTTCTAATAATCATTATATTATATTCAAAAATTAAAAAAAATATAATTCTTTGCATACATCTTTGCATACATCTAGAATGCCATACGCACAAATCTGTCGCTACATAAATGCTTTGTTCGCTATGAAGATGACTTTGGCTCCTTTTGGATGGTGGACGATAGTGAATTCGTTAAGCGTCGCCATTTATCGCGAGGCCGTCCACGCAAATATGAACCGTCGTCATCCCCGCGTTCCAATTCACAGACTCCCGGCTGTGCCGCCGACAATAGCGACAACAATAGTCAATCTGGCGGCACTGACGGCCATCAAGCCTTTAATAGGCAGCAACAAAAGCAGAAACACCGCATAATTCACAACTTTAGTCCCAATAATGGTAGTCATTTCGTCAGTGCTCGAGCTGGTGCAAGTAGTGTTAATTGTGCCAGTGGTGGCAGTGAAAACGGTTGTCTGAATCAAACATGCGCTGCTTTTGATGCTGGTGTTAGAGTTGCTGCTGCTGTTGATGGCGCAATGCTAACTAATTATATTTGCAATAATAGTGATAGAATTAATAATAATAATAATATTAGTAACAAAAGAAATAATAATAATGATAATAATAATAGTCATAATAAGAGTAATAATAATCAAAATAATAATAATAAAATTAGTAATAATAAGAGCGGCAACAGCATTAACAGCAGCAGCAACAAAAATAATGGTATTTTTAATATCAGCACTAATAACGGCGATAATGACGGAATTGATATCTGCGAAGGTAGCCAAATAAGTCTGGGCGACATTTGCAGCAGTAATAAAACATCGAAGAAACTACAAAATTTTGATTCAAGTGATACCAAACTAATACGTATCAACGATGCATTAATCGGAATGAACACAATTGAAAACTTAAACAGGCTTAAAACCGCTTGTAGCAAAGTCCCTGGTACTGATATTACCAGCGAAGGCATTACCACTGTCGATATCGGTGTCATAATTGCGGCAAGTCACTGTGGTGAAGGCAAAAATGGAACCAAACGTAAAGTTTGTGTTATTGATGGTGATGCTGGCGGCGGTAACAATAAACCTATTAGTGCCGTAAATGGTTCTAATGATGTGGGTGTAGGTGACGGTGACAATGCTATCGAAGGACTATTTTATCGCAACTATCAACCGCAGTAAGAGCATTAATGAAGCAAAAGATACAAAAAGCTTTGATGTACTTTAAATATACATAGATTTTGTACATAAGTAGTAAGTGCATATCGTTACTTTAATATAGAAAGACCCTAACTAATTTACATTTCGAACCCTGATTTATACAAAATCTTTCAAATAGCTCACAATTATCTAATAGAAATTGAAAAAAAAAATATTACAATATTAGATAAAATTATATATTATACATTAACAATCAGCACTTCGACGAAACTCGCAACTGTGGAACTTTTCATTTTGCAAAATTTTTGAACTATATTTGAAGGAACAAAAATTTGAGATAAGGGCTTTCTATATTAAGGTAACGATATATTTATACATGTACATACACATATGTATGAATATGTAGTTATAAATATGTAGTTTATACGTACAGATACATTAGGGTGGGTAAACAAAAAAATCAAGTTTTTTTTTCTGGATCCGACATCGGATCATCATAGTTTTCCATTTTTAATTTAGTCTCATATAAAAATGGTCATATCTTATCACCAATAGATCGTTAAACCAGTTGCATTGTCAATATTTATAGGAAATTGAACGCTCTACAAAAGTGGTCTCATATACTCTTTTCATTAATCTAAGCATTTAAAAGATATTCAAGGTCAAAGATTGAAGTATTTTAAGGAAAATAATTTTTTGGTTTGAATTTTGTAACTTACTAAAAAATAATTACTGTCAAATGAGTTTCAATTATTTCTATAGGAAATTGAACGCTCTACAAAAAAGGTCTACTGGGGTTAATCGACTATTCTAACCATTTAGAAGATATTCGCAGTAGAACTCCAATGTCTACTGATTTTAATAGTTTTTTAATAATATTTCCAATTTATCCATTTAATTTATGAATTTTGAGAATATTTAAGAATATTACGTTGATGAAAAACCAAACACATAACCTCTTTCACTGCTGGTAATTTTTTAATTTTTTTCATGAATTTTTGACATCGGTATGCCAATTAAAGGGATTTCTTTATTCATATTAGATGATTAGCAGATGAATTGCAATAATCAAAAATATATTAAAACTCAGCTGCTAATTAATTGGTTTTAGTTATACACAAGAAGACACAACTTAGAGCTCCAAAAACTATATATAAAATGTAGAAATATAAGAGGAAACAGAGAAATGACATACAACCACAGATGGCGCTAGTATGACAAGTACTGAGTAACAGAACTACCAGCATTCGAAATTAAATCTTAAAATTCTCCGAACAAAAAATATTGCATTATAAATTTTGTGGAAAAGAAATTTGAATGACATTTTAAATAAACCCGTTGAAATATATTAAATCACGATCCTAAAAAATTGATTCGAAAGAAATATATTCTCAAACAAAAGATAAGATATAACTCGCAAGCTGTCATTCTATAGAAATAAACTCAAATTCTCATAATTATTGTCAAAATTCATAAATTGAATGGATAAATTGAAAGTATTTATTGAAAAACTATTAAAATCAGTTGGCATTGGGATTCTACTGCTAATATCTTCTAAATGGTTAGAGTTATTGATTAACCACCTGAGATGTTTTTTGTAGAGCATTCAATTTGCTATAGAAATACTTGAAACTCATTTGACAATAATTATTTTTTAGTAAGTTACAAAATTCAAAACAAAAAATTATTTTCCTTAAAATACTTCAATCTGTGACCTTGAATACCTTTTAAATGCTTAGATTAATGAAAATAGTATATGAGACCATTTTTGTATAGTGTTCAATTTCCTATAAATATTGAAAATGCAACTGGTTTAACGATCTATTGGTGATAAGATATGACCATTTTTATATGGGACTAAATTGAAAATGGAAAACTATGATGAGCATAATCTTCCCGTTAATATTAAGAGCTCAGATTTGGTAAGTACTTTCCAGAGGTACCCAGGACCTGGTTTTCGTGTGTCGGATCAAAAAAAAAAAATACTTGAATTTTTTGGCCCACCCTAATATACCTATATACATGTACATATATGTAGTTTATACGTACATATACATATATACATGTACTTACATACCTAATCACTGACGTTGATTCTGAGGTAAGTATTTAGCATGCGAACTTAATCATCTGTTTACGCGTATTTCAGTCAATGTATGTATATACATTAGGGTGGTCAAAAAAGCATGTGCAAAAGTATTTCGGAATTTTTATGCTCTCACCCCCTAGTTCTATACGGAAAAATATATCCCCATTTTTTTTGTTTAGATGTCGCTCAAAACGCACAAAGTGTTTCATGTATTTTATATGGGGAAAACCACTTTTCGCAGGATTACTAAAAATCAATATTTTGCGATCAGAAAACTCCGTTTCCCTGCAGAAGACTACCAATAATAATACCCAATTATTTATTTAACCATTTTTTCATAGTAACTGTATTTTATAGGTCCCCCCAAAACCCCAGAAAATGCAATGGGGGGCACCAATAAAAAATCTTTGGTATTAAAAAACGGTTAAATATACCATTGGATATTGTTATTGGAAGTCGTAAAGAGGACCAGAGTTTTTCGATCAAAAATATAGATTTTCAAGAATTCTATATCATTTCTACGAACAGTTGTTTTTCCCCATATAAAATACATGGAAAGTATTGAGCGCTTTGAGCGACCTATAAATATTTTTATATTTTTTCGATAGAGAACAATGCAACTTTACTTTTTTTACCACCGTATTGTACATACATTAGATTGCGAAAACAAGGTTGTAACTACCCCGCCTAGTTTGAAGGCTTAATGGTGCCCACACTCACCTGGTAAACGTACGTTAACGTGTCAGCTGACACGATCAAATTTATGAGAGCGCCATGTAAATGAAAACTTACCATCGTGTACGTGCGCCGTTACGCGTGACGTGTACTGCTTCTCTCTCCTCTCCTATCAACAGTAAATTTTGTATCTTGCTACGACAAACGGAGACGGCATACATACACGTCGGTGAAAGTGAGCACCTTTAGTAGAAGATGAATTGGGCGTCATACAAATTGTTGTACTTGTTTTATCTCAAAAAGCCAAAATGTAGTTTGGTTCATACAGTTCCTACTTAATTATAGTTGAAGTTTTTAACCTGAACTACCCCCTTATAGGTAATATCAATTATCTAATAATATTTCTAAGAAAATCAAAACATATTCTATGAAGTTTTCCCATTATGTTAAAGAGATCTAACTATAATACTCAAGAATACATACCACATCTTAAAATCGGGTGACAGCTACAAAAGTTATGGACTCGTTTTAGGACATAACAAGCACGCAAGTTTTTCTTATGGCGAAGTCCTCTGAATTAGAGGTCAAACCTAGGGAAAGATGGACGCTCTGGGGGTAACTAAAAACTTTTTTCTTTTGTATATGGACCGAACCGGTCTAATATACACTTTTCACTAATGTATGAGCAGAGTTGTTAGTAATACATAACGTTGCCTTAATATAAAAAGGCCCTTTCTAAAATTTTTGTTTCTTTACTTAGTGGTTATTTTTGTTTCTTTACTTAGTGGTGAAGTATGTATGTACTGTTTTGTGCTGTATATTATATATATATTATGTATATATTATACGCAAAAAAGTCTATTGAAAATAACTTTATAATATACCGCAACAAAATTTTTTCCATTTTTGTTGGCCTGCGTATCTAATCACTTGCAGACTTTCCCAATTTTCTTGAATAATCCGTCAACAAGATGATTTCAGATTTTGGCAAGTATCTTAAGGACTTACTCACGGACTCTAAAATACACCCAGGAAAAAGTCAGCTTCAAATATTTCTCTCGACATATGATTTGGTAACTTTAACTATATAATGAAACTGTCTATAACTAAATTATGTGTTGAGAGAAATATATTTAGCAACATTTTAATCAAACTTATTTGATAATCATCTATATTTGGAACTTTACACGCACAAGCGGCATATTAGAATTTTTCGCATAATGTTTTTTTTTGGGTCTATATCGATCCCTTTACGAGAAATTATCGTATGTGCCAGAAACCAAATTTTACTGGAGATCGCTTTTGTCTACTTTTCAAAATTTTTTGAGTTTTATTTGTTTTATCTTTTTACTACGTTCAAAATACTTGTGTATGCCATATACGGTAATTGCACCTACAAGAAAAAATGCATTGTAGCATACGGTAAAATATAGAGTAAATTTTTGGCGTAACTAAATATAACGATTGCATCCACAATATTTACCAGGTGATGCGTTGTGGGGTGAAGAACAAATTTTCATCAAGAAGTCAATTTCGAAAAAATGGCAGATACGATAATTTTGCGCAAAGGGATCGATATAGAAACCAAAAAAAACATTATGCGAAAAATTTAATATGCCGCTTGTGCGTTTAAAGTTATATTTGGAACTGGATGGTTTTCAAATAATTTTGATTAAATGGTTGCTAAATATATTTCTCTCAACACATAATTTGGTTATAGATAGTTTCATTATTTAGTTAAAGTTACCAAATCATATGCCGAGAGAAAAATTTGAAGCAGACTTTTTCCCTGGGTATACTTTTAGAGTCCGTGAGTAAGTCGTTAAGATACTTGCCAAAATCTGAAATCATCTTGTTGACGGATTATTCAAGAAAATATATTTGGGAAGGTCTGCGATTGATAAGATACACAGGTCAACAAAAATGGAAAAAATTTTGTTGCGGCAAATGTTAAAGCGGTTTTCGATAGACTTTTTTGGTTTGTAACGTAGCATCCTCTACGATACAATAATATACAGCACCATACGGTACATACATACTCCACCGTACATACATACATAACAACGCATATGTACTCTTCGGTACACACACCCCGCATCAACCAAACACTGCTAGTAGCATACCAGCCACTTCGTTCGTCAACTACAATCGGGGCAGCGCGCACGACGAATTCTCAAATTAAGCACGCAGCAAAGAGTATAAAAGGCTGAACAAGTGCGCAGTCGAGTCAGTTTTGCTAGGTAAGCGTTTGGCTTAATTAGTCGGTTGTCGTCTGGTAGGTTGTCTTTCAGACGTGCTAATTCGCCTCCGGCTGGCCAAGCGACGGTCAACGCCGCCCCATTACAGCCCCTATTCACGTAGTTTGTGTTTATGGGAACGCCGGTACCTTAGAGTCTTGCTAAGTTGTTTTGCTACATCGGTTGCCGAGTACCAGTGCGAACAATCCGTTACTGTCAGAAGTCACCCGCTGTCGAAGATCGCCCGTCGGGCCGTCACCCCTAGTCAACAGTTGCCGAGAATCACCCGCCGTGCCGCCGCCGCTGGTCCTCGTTGCTCAACAGTTGCTGAGAACCACCCGCCGTTGCTCAACCGTTGCTTCGCCGTTGCCTAGAGTCACCTGCCGCGCTGCTAGCGCCCTCACCATTGCTCACCAGGAGAGCCACCCGCCGTGCTCTCACCACTTGACTCTTGAGTACTCACCGTCATCCGCTCCGATCCGACCGCTCGACTACAATGACCGTCACCATACTCTCCTTCTCTTTGGACATAAGATTGCTGGTACTCTAGTCATAGCGCTGTTTGTGTTCGAAGTAAATACACGAGAATAGAGTATTTTATTTGATTGGGGTTATTGGGACCTTCGCTGGACTCTGGATCGGCTGAGTTCACCTCAGCCTTCGACAAAACCCATCCCATAAATGGCGCCCGAGCAGGCACCCAGCTCTGCAGGCGCATGTGCAAAAAATTTATCAAGCACCAACACTGCGGAAGCGGGCACGCCGAACACACCACAACCAACAGAAGACACACGCGCCAGCGAGAGTAACACAAAGCGCAACCGCAAACCAACAGAGAATCTACTGAGACACCTAGAAGAAGAAATCAAAGCAGAAGAGGAGAAACCGCTCTGCACCATTACCAGCGTCCGGATCGCCAACTGTAGGCCACAGCCTAGAGAAATGAAGCATATAGCATCGATGTATAACGAGATCAGCAACGCCGCTGGGCGTACACTTTTCGGGAGGTGACGCGCTACACGACTTCCTGGAGAGAATCGAGGAACTAGCCGAAAGCTACCGCATCCCACTAGACATCCTCCTCCCAACCTGAAGTGTTATGCGAGAAGGCTCTTCAATAGTTTTGCGTGCGAAAGCCGCAAATCCATTCGTGGGCAGCATTCCGCACAGAAGGAGACATCAGTCCAGCTGGAGGATGCCATCCGGCAGCGACGCCGCTTCCGATTCCAAAGAGGGAAGTGACTTTTCTGCTCCATGTGCGGCCGAGACAAAATCCTCTCCAGAGACTATCTATGCAACACCGCCACCGCAAAGCCGCCCGCGTTTGGCTTGACTAGTCGGTTGGCGTCTGGTGGTGTGTCTTTAAACGCGCTAATTCGTATTCGGCTAGTTAATCCAAACATAGCTTGACCAGTCGGTTGGCTCCTGGTGGTGTGTTTTTCAGGCGCGTTAATTCGTCTCCGGCTGGCTAATCCACGGTCCCCTCTGCCCCATTCCAGCCCCTACTCACGTGGAGTGCGATTATGGGAACGGCTGTACCTTAGAGTCTTGCTAGGTCGTTTCCCTACATCGGTTGCCGAGTACCAGTACGAACAACTCGTTGCTGCCAGAAGTCACCCACTGCCGAATATCATCCGTCGGGCCGCAACCGCTGGTCAACGTTGTTCAAAAGTTGCTGAGAATCACCCCGCCTCCGCTGGTCCCCGTTGCTCAATAGTTGCCGAGAATAACCCGCCGCTGATGGTCCCCGTTGCTCAACAGGTGCTGAGAACCATCCGCCGCGCTGCTAGTGCCCTCACCGTTGCTCACCAGTTGCTCTGTCATTCCGGAGAGCCACCCGCCGTGCTCTCACCACTTAACTTTGCAGTACTTACCGCCATCCTTCCAAGAATGATAGAATAGATTGCGCCAATCAAGCTGAGAGCAACTGGGTGCGACGTCACATTATTATCTAAATGAGAGTGTAAAGAATAATTTTGAAGAAGAAGAGGAAGAAGCGAAATAGTGATGTACAACTAGAATACATTATGCCTACACTTCAGCTTCTTAATTTGAGCGTACATTCCGTACAAGAAATTGTTTTAGGTACATTTGGAACGTAGTAAAATATTGTTTTATGTAAGTCCTTAAGTTGATATGGTACAGAAAGCAGACGTAGTCTACCAATCAAAAATATGGGCACATAAAAATACATGTTTACTCTTTAGCTACGTGTCTCTACTTTTAGGTACAACTTTTCGGCAAATAGGTACAATATGAAAATTTAATATTTATCACTAGTGCGAACAGATAATATTGTGACGTCAGCGAAAGGGTGGATGCTGTCAAATCGAGAAAGAGAAATTTAGCAGTCCGCGGAAGCCGCCACCTTTGTTTCGCTGCATCGTGCACCCGCTTCGACCTGACCGTTCGACGACAACGAACGTCACCATACTTTCTCTCTCTCCCTCTCTTTAGACAAAAGGTTGCTGGCACTCTAGTCATAGCGCTGTGTGTGTGTGTTCGAAGTAAATACAAGAGAATAGTGTTTTATTTGGTGGAGGTTAGTGGCACCTTCGCTGGACTCTGGATCACCTCAGCTTTCGACAAAACCCCCCTAATAGTGTTGATTGCGAATCCATAAGTATAATGTTTTCATTCGGTCAAATTGTGAAAAAACTACGTTTTTCGCAATATTTGAGAAGCTCTAGCAAAGAAATAGAAGGTGACAGAACCCTCGACTAAAGCTTACATTAAAGGTAGAACTCACGACTAGTGTCCCTGAAAATACCAGCCGTTCACTTTGAACTGATGATCACTTAAGTCAGAACAAATGGGAGACGGATACTACGGAACACTACACATCAAGAAGACCCATTGGATAAACAAGGAGTGTATAAACTAACTTGCAAATGCCAGCAAACAAGAGACTATAACAGAAAGGCACACAAACCGAGCGCAATACCAGAGACAAATTTGATTAACCAGATGTTTAACAACAAGTGCTCTCCAACGAAAATAAGAAAGGCAGCGAAACTATTGCATTTACAACACAAAGGCCCACGACTAAACGTACCTACTAGTAAATATGGAAATATACTAAAACCTTCGACGGCGAAATAATAAACGAACAAACAAATACCGCATCGGGAAGGGAAGCCAACTCGTGGGGAGTTCCCCGATTTGCGGGAATTTGATTTTACGTGGTGAATCCGTGGATGAACTGTTTTTTTGTGAGGAATTAGGTGTTAACAAATTTTTTCTTTTTTGCTTCAATAATTACATAATGAGCTAAAAAGGTTGAATAAGAAATGCAACTGCAACTAAAAGTACTGATTATGCCGCCCTGAGTTATTAAATATTTAAGTCATCAACGAATAGAGAACAACGGCAGCACTATTTACAAACTGTCATTTGACTTTTCTATTTTTGCCGTTTTGTTGATCTTTTTTTTTTAATATTGCGCAATGCATGAAACTTGAATTTATAAGTGTTTTGTTAAAGAATGAACTATATTTTTGTAAAAAAATAACTCAAAATAAATAACCAAAAAAATAATTGTGAAAACTTGTGCGACTAAAATTGTTTCGACAACTGTATGTATGTAAATATTATATGCACATTTTTTACTTTTAATTTGTTAACTAACTTCATAGAATATGTTTGGTTTATAAATACAAAGATGTATTTATTACATTCCGAAATAAAATAAACAGAAAGACCAACAATATGTCAATACATTCAATATTTTTTTGTAAATAAGCAGATATCTATGTGTGGGGAATTCTACGAAAGTTCGGGCAATATCGTGGAATTTCATTGTCGAAATCGGGGCATTCTCAGAAATTAGTTGGCTACCGTGATTCGAACACTTAAAATTGATTTACGATAAAAAGAGAAATGATAACAAAACACCAGACATGGACACTCCGAACACACAAAAAGTACCATCATTGCAAAAATCACCGACTTTTACCCACCTGAGGGCAAAAACCTTACAGCGGCAACATAGCGGATGTTAATATCGAGAAACCGAAGATGACTATTACCTGCTTCTAAAAAAAGGACACCATGGCATATATAATAATTAATCATCAGCGAAAATAACATTACCTAATATAAATGAACATAAATTAAGGACAACACCCCGAACCAGAGAGGAGGAAAAATGACACTGAAAATGGCACAACGCTGAAACCGGTTCGTCTGCAAACCAAGCTTGTCAAGGGATGACGGAAATTCGTACCAAAACAAATCAACACTTAAGTCATTTATTGAATAGCAAAAAATGATTTTGGTTAAGTTTGAGGACCTACCGCAAACAACCAAAAGGGACTTCCACTTATGCTTAGATTAAAGCTTAAACTTTCGTCTAAAATTCCTTAGAATACCACCCCTGCGCTCTTATAGTCATTTATTGGACAGCAAAAACTGATTTTGGGCATAAATGTTTGTTTTAATAGCACAATTTGCCAATGCTTTTAATGTTTTTATTATTTTAGCGCCTTATAACAATTATATTCAACAATTTTTATTGAGCTCGAGGCCGTTTTTTAATGAAAATTTATTGTGGAAAAGCAACAATAATTTGAAAAAAAACGGTAGAAGTGATAGCTATTTCGGAAATCACCAAATTTCCTCATCTGACTTCTTTCAGTAGGATTCGAACCGACGATCCCACTGACTCAGCCTACGCACTGTGCTAAGTTCGCCTTGTTAACTCTTGTTGCTTATTTCCACTATTTCACATGCTAAGCCAACTACAATAAAACGCACCTATTCCGCTGCAATTCACCTGATCAGGTGCTTGTCGGTTCTTGTTGTTAAGTTATTTGTTTTTGTTATTTTATGGCCTTATAACAATTATATTCAACAATTTTTATCAAGCTCGAGGCCGTGTTTTTAATGAAACTTTATTGTGGAAAAGCAACAATCATTTGAAAAAATGGTAGAAGTGATAGCTATTTCGGAAATCACCACATTTCCTCCTCAGACTTCTTTCAGTAGGATTCGAACCGACGATCCCACTGACTCAGTGTTTTTAATGTTCACTATAAGTGACCATCAGGTCGAGGTGCAGGGATGGCATTTTCAGGGTTAGTTGTCGAGAGTTGTAGCTTAAATCTAAGCCTAAGTGGTAGGTTCTATCACCTTTTGATTGTTTGCTAGAGCTTCTCAAATATTGCAAAGAGCGCGATTGTCTGACGCTTTGACCTCGTTTTTCTCAAAATCTGGAGCTGGTGGAAATTGTATACTTACATATTCGCAATCAGCACAAAACACTCTATCAAAAACAGCTTTAATATTTTCCGTTCCATTATAAATAAAAACTTTTTTTGTCAGAACTTCGCAAAAAATATTCGCCAGACGCTGTAAAATCGAATCTAAGCTTTGAATAAAAGTACCAATATTAAAACGAAGAATGGTCTACAGTGTTGTTTTGTGGTCAAAATACATTTAATTTGGATGGACCGGATGGTTGCCAAAAGTATTAGCGTTATAAGCCCGCGGAAGAACAACGACTTGCTCGCTACTTTGGAGGTGATACACTGAAGATTTTGGCACACGTTTATTCCAAGTCTACATCCGCTTTAAAAATTTGCTTAACACGTAATGTTGAAACTTTTAAGTTTTAAGATATTCACAATATTAGATGGTATGTTCGACTTATTATTTAAAAAACGTCTAATTTCCCGAATCTCCCTTGGTGAGTCGGTTAGTTTTCTGCAAGTACTTCGCTTCAATACATAATTTTATTGAAGTTTCAAGTAATTTATAATTACCTTTTAACCTCGATATCTGCGCGCTGCAATTTGTCTTATTGTGATCCCCTGTTCACGGTAAGCTTTCCACGAGGCATTATTCAACTATGTTAAATATAATATAAATTTAAAAAATGTCTCGTATTACAAACGCTAATAAATGGGAAATATAAAACATACTTTCTTTGAGCGAAAATCAACTGAAATTAATTTTTTACGATCTTTGTCACTTGAGCACTATTGGCTTTATAAATATTTCACAATGAAGAACAAACGGTCCCTCGGCGCAGAATAAATACAAACCCATGTATGATATATAGTACTACTATAAAACATAGATTGACAATTTGACAATGTAGCCAGAGACAGACATGGCATATATGAAAACAGTGTTGTAAAGGAAGTTTTAATTTTGGCTTTATAATTATTTCGTTGAGTGTATTCTGTGTTACTTTAATTAGCAGTGAATAGTATTTTTGAATATAATGCACAACTTATTTTTATACCTTTCATGAGCATGAAATGGTATTATAACTTTGGTCCGATGTTTGTAAGTACCAGAATAAGAAGAGATAGACCCATTAAAATGTATACTTATATGATCAGAACGCCGAACTGAGTTGATTTATCCATGTCCGTCTGTCCGTCTGTCTGTCTGTTTGTATGCAATCTAGTCTCTCAGTTTTAGAGATATCCGGATCAAATTTGGTAGGTGGGTGTATTTTTAAAATGTATTAATCATTTGTCGGAACCGGAAGAATCGGACCACTATAACATATAGCTCCCATACAACTGATTGTTCAGATATGAGATTTTTCGTTATAACTTCTCCATTTATGCAGCTACGAACATGAAATTTTGCAGCACTTGCACCCATTATCAACAGAATGCTTACGGTGAAAATTACAAAGATCGGTTCACTACAACCTATAGCTCCCATACAACTGATTGTTCAGATATAAAATTTTTCGTTATAACTCCTCCATTTATATAGCTGGGAACAGGAAATTCCGCACAGTTTTCAATAATTATCAACAGAAAACTTACAGTGAAAATTAAAAAGATCGGATAACTATAACCTATAGCACCCATACAACTGATTGTTCAGATATGAGATTTTTCGTTATAATTCATCCATTTATGTAGCTAGGCACATGAAATTTTGCACTGTGGTCACTCATTATCAGCAGAAGACTTACAGTGAAAATAACGAAGATCGGGTCACTATAGCCTGCAGCCCCTATACAATTCACTCATTATTAACAGAATACTTACAGTGAAAATAACAAGGATCGGGTGACTACAACATATATCTTCCATACATCTGATTGTTCAGTTATGGGATTTTACTGTAAAACTCCTTTATTTGAACAGCTAAAACCGATAAATTTCGTAAGATATTTTATAAATAATAATACAAAGTCTACTGAGAAAATCGTCAAAATCTATGCTGTATAAGCTTTATCTCCTATAGCACTGATTGTTCAGATACCAGTTTTTGCGATATATCTCCTTTATGTAGGAAACTAAATCCAATAAATTGTGTTACCGGTTTACATACCGATCACATAGCAGTGAAAATCACTTAGATTGGTGCCATATAAAGTATATCTTCCATACCTCTGATTGTTTATATGCGATTTTTTATATAAGTATGTAACTCCTCTATCGATGTATGCAGATGTATTCAAAATCAGTAATCTGTCAAACTAAAATTTGCAGATGTTCATGAAAGGTATGAAGCCTTCGGCATAGCCGAAGACAGCGCTGCTCTTACTTGTTTATAGCTACACTAGTGACCAGCGTTGCCACCGACAATTTTTTTTCCTACCATAACCAACCAAAACCTACCAAACATTTTTTTGAGTTTTAATAATTGTTTTCAATGTAAAATTTTTTAAAAACTTAGTTAACACAACATTTAGTAAAACTAAAACACAACTAAATAAATTAATAAAAACAAATTAACTGCGTATAACGATCCATTTTACTGTACAGACTTATCCATATGTACATATGTCTCTTTACACATACATAAATACATATCGTCACTAGATACAACTAAAGACGCGAGCTCAAAAGTTGATAGCGAAAAAAAGAGTCGAAAAAAAATTTCGGCGAAGAAAGACTCTTAATATAGGTGACGGCAAATAAAGACGCGTTAACCTCTTTGACAGCGAAGAAAGACCCATAAACTTATGTGCACGGTCAACTATATTTTCGAGTGCAACACAGAGTATTCCCCAAACTCCCCAAAGAGTTTTTCCGAGCTCTTTATTCGTGTCTAGTGACGATATTATTATTATTACGTCGAAGATACCCGCGCTGCGATCTAAGAAGATATATTGTGCTAAATCAAAATTGTAATCACTCCAACCTTGCGCTATTTAAAAGGCTCAGCACTTTGGATGAGTCCATGTTCCAAATTTTAGATGGAGAAGGCAATCGTTCTTCAAGGTGTATCAATCTACGATTCATGCTTCGTGGACAGGCACATAGAATATACTCTGGGGTTTCTTTCACCAGCCGACAAACCCTACAGTCCGGCTCTACAGAAAGAACCATTTAATTAAAACCATACGTTAACTTGCAGTGTGCTGTCAGGTTGCCAGTAAGAGTTCTAAGTTCAAGGTGTCTTTCGGAGTTCCTGCTGGAAAGAGTTATGTTTGTTTGTTTTACTGTTTTATTTGATGTTTTTTTCCCAGCACAAAAATTTAACAAAATTATTTTACAGTGCCAGTCAATATGAAATAAAGTAAGTAAATCTTACAGATTGATATTATAATCTTAAATTGCATATATAACTAAGTCTATGGATTAAGAATAGAATTTATGTAATATTGAAGTAAGCAAAATTTGGGGAAATTAATAATTAGGTTTGAAGAATAACAATAAAAGGAAAAGAAAAGAAAACAGGACGAAGAAAGAAAAAAAAATATTAATTTGAATAACTTATAAATTACTATAGTAAGAGATTAATACTTTTTTAAAATGCAGTGTATTACTTAATAGCCTTAGTCTAGTGGGAAGTGAGTTCCAAAGACGTATGGAGATGATGAAAAATTGACGTTCAGATGTTAGAGTTCGATATTTCGTATGTGTTAGAAATACTGACCTCGATGACTGAAGAAAATGGAGCCTTCTATAAAGATAAAATAAGGGTTCTTTTGTATATACTATTTTATATAGAGTCGATAGCGTTTTAACCTTTAACAAGTTGTCAAAAGAAATATTAAGCAACCTTTCAGCATGTGCTGATACGTGGTCAAGTCTGTTTAGCCCATATACATATCTAGCAATGTTGTTATAGACAACATTTAGCTTCTTTTTAAACACATAGTCACAATTTGCATAAATCTCACAGCCATAAAGCATCGTAGGTATTAAGTACGCTTTCGCTAAAAGTAGTCTTATGTTTAACGGAGTGAAGTACTGTGTTAACCAGAGTTTACGAAGCATTCCATACACTTTTCCTACCGTACTAAAAATGTGGTATTTCCATGTCAAAGTTTTGTTAAAGACTACAACAAGATTTTTTACCGTGTCAACATATTCTATAACTGAGTTGTCAAAGATAACATTATCTAGGCCATTTGTATTCAATGACCTTCTATGAATGACGATACATTTTGACTTGTTAGGGTTTAGGCATAAGCCATTCACAGAAGCCCATTCACCTACCTGAGCCAAGTCATTATTCAGGTTACTAATACACACACCAGTACGATCAGAAGGACAGCATACATACAATTGAACATCGTCCGCATAAATGTGGACATTACAATATTTTAAAGCATTTGGTAAGTCATTTATATACAAAACAAATAACAGAGGACCCAGGATTGAGCCTTGTGGGACGCCACTTACTACAGGTAGGAAGTCAGAAATTCTGCTGCCAATGCGTACTGCCTGAGTTCTTTCGCCAAGGTATGATCTAATGAGAGCGGTTGCATGACTAGAGAAGCAAAATAAGTTCTCCAGCTTCTTACATTGCAAGACATGGTCAACAGAATCAAAGGCCTTTGAATGGTCAGGAAGCGCTAGGAAAGCAATTTGTTTTTCATCAATTCGTGCTCGAATGGCTTCTATCACGTCTAAAAGTGCCGTTGGGCAACTTCTCTTTGGCCTGAAACCGGACTGATGATCTGTCAGGAGTTTGTTACCTTGCACATATGAAATTATTTGCCCATGTAAAATACGCTCAACGACTTTAGATAAGAAAGGCAGTATGGCTATAGGCCTGTAATCATTATTTTTCTTGTGAACTGGGATCACCTTGGCAGCTTTCCAGCATTTAGGGAAAATACAAGTCGGCAGAATTGAGTTGACCAAATAGGTTACGTGCGGCAGGATTTTGGGTAGAATGATTTTTAGGAAATTGAAATAAATCCCGTTGAACCCTACCGCATTAGACTTCACAGAAATTATTGCTTGCACAACATCACGATCGTCGACACAGACAAACTCAAAAGGACTGGTACTAACATCTACACGAACACAGTAATTGTCAAGACATATATTGCGAGCCGATTTCGGCAGTCCCACAGAGCTTTTATTTATTTCATTAACATTTTCATCGAGAGAGAATGGGGGGGGGGCATAATTTAGATTTACCAATCCCAATCTCTTTAATCTTATTCCAAGTTTGTCTTGTGTTTACAGCAGAGCTAAACTTTTCTTTGTAGAAAGCTGCCTTAGCCGACCTTATGGCTTTATTAACAGTGAGCCGAGCTGCTTTGAAGCGGCTAAATGTTTCTGCAGTTTTGTATCGCTTCCATCGTGAGTAAGCTCGATTGCGCAAGTTAACTATGTGTTTTAAGCTGGCATTGAACCATGGCCTATTATTGCGTCTCGCCACTTTGTGTTTGACAGGAACAAAGTCATCAAAGAGCCTGATTATGTGGTCATGTAGAAACTTAGTCTGATCTTCAACTGATATGAAAGTGCGAATCAGGCTCCATTCCACCGATTCTACAGCAGCAGAGAGAGAGTTATAATCAATGTTCTTAAAGTCTCGATATGTAAACGAAATTGGACTGCTGGACGTTTGGAAGTCATATGTTAGAAATTTTAGGTCGTGCTTTGAAAAATTGGATGCAGATAATTGGTTGTAGTGAAGTAACTTCTGCAAGTCGTTCACGAAAAATATATCTAGCAATGAATTGTTAGAGCTAGTAAAATGTGTTAGTGTTGTGGTATTTGTGGGAAAAAGTCCCAGAGATTCCATGCATAGTTTTAGACTGGTATCTACTAGCAAATTACTGTTGAAATCTCCAGCAATAATAATGTTGTCGTAGTTTATGAGTAGCGGTTGAAGAAATTCAATAAAATCAGAGTAGTTAACTTGACGGTTTGGTCTATATCCACAGCCGATTAAGAGTTTATTATCATTATCCGAAAGCACATCAATGAACACATATTCGACAGAATCACCAGGGCCAGAAGCACAACACAATCTACAGGACAAACTATTATTAACATATATAGCAACACCACCACCATGACAACTTCTATCAGCTCTGAAAAGTTGGTAACCATTTACTTTCACGAGGTCATTAACATGGTGAGAGGAATACCAGGTTTCAGAAATACATAAAACGTCAATATCGGAACCTTCAGAGAGATATCTTAACTCGTCAAGTTTTTTATATAAACATTGCGCATTAATATGAATTACTTTCAGCCCGGTAGCTTGTTTGCTGAGTATGCGCAGTAAGGTAAATAAGCAGTCTTTGGAACTCGCGAACTTATGATCTAAGCTCACCATTTAAAAACAAGTAAGAAAGTCCAAGTTCGGGCGGAGCCGAACATTAAATACCCGAAAGCTACCGCTACACGATAAGCCAGGGTGTATAAATTTTAAGTAAATTAGAGTCCTTAAATTTCGAAATATTGCAGTTTCAAGCATTTCTGAAATATACCGTTATATGAAAAGCGGCCGTAATTTTAGTCCGATTTCAATAATTTTCAACGCTTTTGGTTCAAATTGCTAGAACGGTTAGCGAAATACATATATGTGATCATAAGTGGGCGGTGCCACGCCCATTTTCCAAAATTGTATCATAAGCGTGTTTCTTGGTAAAAAATTGTTGCCACCATCTATTTTGAATAAATTAGCTTTAATATTTACTGATTTATCGAGGATTTCGTATTTTTCTAAATTACCGTTATATGTGACGTGGGTGTGGTTATTGTCCGATTTTAAAAAGTTTCGGCCATTTGGTATGTTGTAGCAGGACCAACAACTGTGCCAAGTTTGGAAGAAATTGGTGCAGCGGTTACCAAGATATACACATGTAACCATAAGTAGGCGTGGCTACGCCCATTTGCCAAATTTTTTAATATTCTTATTTTCCGTCTAAAACTCATTGTAAATATCAATTTTGAGTGAATTATCTACAGTAGTTACTAAAATATCGCACTTTTCGTATTTCTGAAAATTACCGTTATATGGGAGGTAGGCGTGGTTGTTGTCCGATTTCGCCCATTTTCAACACCATCCGTCCTATGCCCAAAGGAAGTCCACGTACCAAGTTTGGTTAAGATATCTCAATTTTTACTCGAGTTATCGTGTGCACGGACGGACGGACGGACGGACAGACAGTCACCGCTTAATCGATTTCTCTTTTCATTCTGATCATTTATGTATACATTTGTCTATATCTATCTCGATTCGTTTTGCCTGTTACAAACAACCGTTATGTGAACAAAGTTATAATACCCTTGTGCACAAGTGCGCTCGGGTATAAAAACGGTGGTGAGCGATTTACACTGCATTTCGTTATTAATAAATAATTTACTAATTTAGCCTTATTATAAATAGAAATAGAGAGATAAGAGAATCAGAATGGGTAGAAATAACAACTTAGAGGACTAAAATAAATAATAAATTCCATAGTAAATTCAATGGCATTCTTGGTAATCGTCCTGGACAGGAGCATTCGCATTCCCGGCGCTGCCATTTCGAAAGGAAGTATCAGTTTCAGTGCCAGTATCCTCAAGGTTCTTGAGAATCTACAGGCTATTTATTACTTCGGGGCTGTCATTGCAGGATCGTTTGATGTAAACCAAACCTCTCTTGGTAAAAACAGATAATATTCTTTCCCTTTTTTTAAGACAAATTGCTGACTTGACTAGCTCGTAATTATACTTGGGCAGGGATGCATTTACGTAAATTGGAGCGTCTGAATTCACGCCCACATGTACTTATCGAAGTCCTTTGTTATTGTTTAGACGCCTGTAGTTCGCAATGGTTTTTAACTGCGTATTTCTATCTGTTGGCGATTGAAATTTTATGATGATCGCCGGATCTGTCGAGCTGTCGCGAAGCTTCTGTGGTCGAAAAATACTTTTTAGAGGTGGTGGCTGTAGATTCAACGTAAAGCAAAGGTGGTGGAAAATATTTTGCAGATTTTCACCATTTTCCATGGGTATACCGTCAACACGAACGTCACAAGCGGCAACCTGACTTTCATGCTGGAGTAAGTTCTGTTTCAAGGCGGTTAGTTCAGCTTCAAGAAGCCCAATGCGATCGAACGCAGTCTCTAGGTGAGTGGCTCTTCCACTTATGTCGTTTAGGTCACGTTTCAAACCCTCGAATTTCCGCTCAAACTTTTTGCAAAATAACTCCATTATTCTGTTTTCAGAATCTTTAATTTGTTTTACCAGCAAATCATTTAACTTCTCGAAGCGTTGATCCATACTACGGATGAACTTTGGGGATGATTCGCTGATATGTGGAGTTTTTACAGTTTCTGCCTCATTTCCCATAGCCTCGCCATGACGCTTTCCAGCACCAGGAGCCATTTCTTATGTTCAAAATACTTCAAAAATACTTCGTGAGAAAAAACCGGGTGGCAGCACGAAATGTACGCGTAGTTGTAAGTAATACTAACTGAGCACAGATGTCGCAACTTTGTTTAGTCAAGACACAAACCAGATGATAAAAGCTTAAACCTCAAAACAACTTCGAAAAATCGTATAGCGGGCAATGCACGATTATTGTTTGTGGGTTCTAATTGAAACTACTTGCCAGCAGCAAAAACAAAGCAGATGCAAGAAGAAGGCAAATGCACCGGAGCACCAATTTTCCAACTTACTTTTCAATTTGATAATGAGTCCCCGGAACAGCGGATCTTTTATTAGTAATGTTTTTTGGCACTTTGATTTGTTATATACTGCTGATGACGTATTTACTTCACTAGAAACTTAGATATTTAGAAACTAAAGTGGACCACGGAAAACTTTGCTTTCACACATCAAGGATGCCACATGCTTCGGTCCAAGGATGCCAGATGCTTCGGTTATGCATATAATTTGATTGTCTTATTCCCTTTGACTTCCGCCAGTAGGCAGCATTTTGAGATTATTCCCAGCTAGCTCCTAAGTAGGTCTGTAGTGTATCATTTAGATGTACCACAGAAAGGCTAGGGACCATGCAAATGCATTTGGGCTTCACGCTTTGCGAGACAGTCAGCCCTTTCGTTGCTTTCAAACACAGCGTGACGCTATTGTGGGATCGCAGGTGGTTCAAGAGTTTACAAGCCTTGATGCCGTTTTAAAGGACTCTCAAGGCTTTTAACGCTGCCTGAATGTCCGACATAAATTTTGGCCTCATTTGCTATCTACGATGACATTAGCGAACACAGACTTCGATTGGGAAGACTTCCGCCTGAAATATGGTTGAGTACGAGCCCATTGGCAGACTTTTCTGGAATCTTGATCCAAGTACGCCATAAATTATATCGCTACCTAAAGTTGAAAAGGTGCCAGGTCCATTTTTTTCCAAAGTTTAGTTTTTGATGCAGAATGACAGGTAATACGAAACTACGTCGATTTTTCGTCTCTCCTGAAAAATTTCAAAAAATGGACGATATATCGATGTCCGCATATTGGCAATAAAAGGTATACGTTTGTACTTAGGAATCAGGTATATTTACATGTTTGTGGCCGCCATTATACGAACGCACCGGTGAAATATTTGTGTAAAAAGGGTTGCTAAAATATTTGGAGATACGTACATATTTTCTATTTTTCGCAAATAACTATTACTCATTGTCCCGAAACCTACCAAAATCCAATCAAGCCTACCAACCTACAAAATTGAAAACAACCTACCAGTTTGGGTAGGAAAAGCCCATGTTTGGCAACACTGCTTGTGACAACGAAACACCCTCGGAAAAACAAAACGATAGGAAAAAAACAAGAAGTTGTGAGTACTAGGTACTCATGAAATTGGATGTGTAAAAATATGCATAAAAGTACGTTTAAATATAAATATAATCTCTGTCAAAGCTCGTTTAATAATTAATCCGTTTATACAGGGAAATCTTAGATTATTACCCGTAAAATTTGTTGTGCTTGTTATTCTCACAACTCAAGGAAAATTAGGTTTCTTTTTTTTTGCTGCTATATTAAGCAATCCAAATATATTTGAACTTAATACAAACCTCTTTTCCTTGCTAGCGTCCATGTTTGTTTACTTTTATATCTGACATTTCTCCTCTTCGCAAATATAATCGATCAAATTAGGTCGGTGTAATTTGAGATTATTTTATAATTACAGATTAACTAGGACGAACTTTGTGTGGCTAATCTCTTTTTCTAATTACTGATTAGGGAGCTAAGCTCCACTTATATATAAACCTCATATTAGGCGTTTCAGTTACATACATATCCATGTAGGTAAGGTTAGAAATTAAACATTAATTTCATTTAATTTTATTCGTTTTGCTGCTTTATAACTTATCTATTTATTTTCGTTTATAATTCTTTAATACATGAAATTATTGGTATGATTACAAAAATTTTATATATGTATATACAAGGGTGTTAAAATATCTTGAAAATACCAAATCAAATACCGTTTTTAGCTTGCAGTTTGAGCATTTATTTTTCTTCTTATTTGGCACTACAACCGTTTGTCGGATTGGACCGAGACCAAAAAGCTTCTCCAATTGCTTCTCTCCTGTGCGAAATAGCGCCAGTTCGTTATCCCGAGAGCAGACAGGTCCTTCTACACTTGGTGCTTCCATTGCGTTCATGGGCGCCATTGCCTTCATTGTCCACCCATGGGGGCGAGTCGAAAGATCTTTTCACCAGAGCATCGTCATCCATGCGTACAACATGTCCAAACTAGCGCAATTGCTGTATTTTTATGCGCTTAACTATGTCCGTGTCGTTAAAAAGCTCATACAGTTCGTCATTCCATCTTCTCCGATACCCGTCGTCCACGAAAACAGGGCCGTAGATCTTGCGTAGAATAGTTCTCTCGAGAGCCCCCAAAGCCTTCTCATATTTGTTCGGCATCGTCGAAGTTTCTGCGCCATAAGGGCATGACGAGAGATTTGTAGAGCGTGATTTTCGTTCATCGAGAGGGCTCTGCTTTTCAATTGCCTACCGAGCCCAAAGTAGCACCTGTTGGCAAGAGTTATTCTTCGCTTGATCTCCAGGCTGACGTTGTTGGTGGTGTTTATGCTGGATCCTAGGTAGACGAAGTCCTTCACTACTTCAAAGTTATATCTGCCAACAGTGGCGTGTGTCCCGAAACGCGTGGAGTCTTTATATGTTGTCAGGAGGTACTTTGTCTTGCCCTCATTCACCGCTAGACCAACCTCTTTAGCTTCTTTTTCTAAACTGGAAAATACTGCAGTTACGTCCTTTTGTTTCAGACCTATGATATCGATATCATCTGCATACGCCATGAGCATCGTTTTTTTGCTATATATGGTGCCGCTGCGATTCAGATTGGCATCAGTTATTACGCTTTCCAGCATCAGATTGAAAAAGTCGCACGAGAGTGAATCGCGTTGTCTAAAACCTCGTTTGGTCTTAAATGGCGCGGAGTGGTCCTCCCAAATTTGGACGGAGCTGTAGGTTGTGCTCAACGTCACTCTACATAGCCGTATTAATTTTGCGGGGATCCCAAATTTGAACATGGCGTCGTACAGGCAGCTCCTCAAAAAGCTATCAAAAGCAGCTTTAAAATCGACAAAAAGGTGTTGTGGGTCGATTTGCTTATCTGTTTAAAAGCTGGTACATACGCCCCACGAACTCTTCGTCACCGGCTTTGAACAGCTCCGCCGGTATACCTTCGGCTCCGGGGGCCTTGTTGTTCTTAAGCCGCTGGTAGAGTTGAGGGACGTGAGCTTCGTACATTGGTTCGGGTTCTCCTTCATCAAACGCGACACCTGTGTCGCCATTCAAAAGCATTGAGAAGTGTTCCCTCCATATCTCAAGTGCACTCTAGACATATTTTACCAGATTTCCATCTTCATCTTTTCAGGAGCTAGCCCCGGTCTTATACCTATTTGATTGCTGCCTTATTTTCTGATAAAATTTTCAAGGCGCATTCCTGTCTGCCAGCATCTCAAACTCTTCGCAATCACGCCTTTCTGCCTCTCTTTTCTTTCTCTTGAAAAGGCATCTCTCTTCGGTCCTTTTCTCCCGGTATCACTCAATTGTCACTCGTGTCGCCGTTGGCTGCAGGGTAGCTTTGTATGCTGTGTATTTTTCTGCAGCAGCCGCGCGGCACTCTTCATCATACCAGTTTTTTCTGCGCGGTTGGTAGTAACCAACAACCTCATCCGCAGCGGTACGAAGGGATTGGGAGATGGAGTCCCAC
>NW_023459317.1:0-64145 GCF_013731165.1 Rhagoletis pomonella | reverse complement strand
AAATTGGGGTATTTTTCGCATTCCGACAAAGTATAAAACTCAAATTAGGAGACTTAGCAGTAAGCAAACAACCATACGTACATATGTGTTTATATAAACCATACTTACATGCAAACAAGTGTTATCACGAGTCATTGCCGCACCTAATAACTGCTGTATGCTTTCGCCAGAAAAACCTCATTGAAGCCACTTACTACCGGTGATTGTGACAGCATATGAGTGGAAACAAACAAACAAATAAGCTAGACTCGGCATTAGTTGCTAAAAAAAAGGTCAAAAAATCAATCGTCCACGCAACTAATTCATTTAAATCTAACAAAATCTAAGAAAATCCCTGGCAACGACCTTCGGGATTTTGAGATTTTACGAATGTCAACCAACCAACTAACTACCAACTACGGCGAATTGACTGCCGTCGCAACCCGATGGCGGCGTTGGGCGACAAGAATGCCTGAACGAGACGGAAATAGGGATATGTTGACAGTAGACGATACGGAAGGGGGATAATAGAGCTTAAGCTGACACCACGGTAAAATAGTTGGCGACACCACATTAAACAATGTAGGGATATGCAGGCAAACTTCAGGACATATGAGTAAGAATTTGTGAGAGCGGATATACTTACATACAGCTATATGTATGTGTGGCTTTAGGAGTGCGAAAGCAAATTTTTTATTCCCTCATATGTACTTATTTACATATTTACCATTTACTTACGTATATACATACATATGTACAGTACCGGATCTAGGATTTTACTATGCGGGGGTTTTAATTCTCCAGACTTGGGGTGCAGCACAGAAGCTGCAATTATCAGGTCACGGAGCTCCAAAATCCATTTTTTCGACGGAGCTTAATATCGTTCTATACCATCACGATCACGATCTCCATGGGTGGCTGCAAAATGGACAATGAAACAACTAACTCTATATGAAGGTGGTTCAAGGAAGCTGACAGACTAGCAAGAGAGGCGGTAGCCACTCCTCTATAGGCCCTGAACCCCTCCTTGCATTGGGACCTCATACCATCAAGCAAAGAACTTCTTGGAGCCTATAATCCCAAAAGATCTAAGGAACTAATAACACTTCAAAAGACTAGCCTGAGATTTATTACAGGGCTGCTAACGGGGCACTGCAGACTGCGGGCCCATATGCATAACCTGGGAATTAGCGCAGACGACTTATGTCGGTACTGCGATATGCACACCTGGCTCATTCTTGTCACTGCTCTATGAAGGAAGAGCACGGTGTTTACTAAGGCTTTCAAAGCCAAACGTAAAGCTTCTCACATGAATATTAATGAGACACTCTGCCGCATGGCCGCCCAGTTTTGAGTACGGAATTGTTTAAAGACTTGTACGGATATGCACGGGAAACCCCTCTTCTGGATAGCACAATGAGTCTATGTGGCCTCGGAATGGGCTCTTAGAAGAGCTGTCCGCACAATCTAATAGAACCTTAGTTCCACTACCAATAACAAAATAAGCACCTTAATTAGTAGTTTAGTTAGACGGAAGCCTTTTATTAACTAGCCGAATGAGCCTTATTAGTGTGGCTTCAGGGAAAATCCACTTTTAAATAGATTTTCACCGTCCGTCAAATCCTGGAAAAGGCATTGGATAAACCAATCGACACACATCACTCTTTGGCTAAATTTAAAGCCGCTACTCACAGTATGGAAAGAAGCTTCTTCTACCATGACATGTATAGATTTGATATCCGCGGAAAATTAGTACGGTTATGGGATACGTTGAGCAGAACTTTTGGATCCGTTCAAATTAGGAAAGACTTTTCCATGACGTTCGAGACCGCATGAGGCTTTAAACAACCAGATCTCCTCTATGCTGATACATACTAGCAACGTCTGCATCAACACTAGGGCAGTGTGAGAGAGGTTGGTCCAGCGGTTATTGGAGTACATATCGCTGTTAGTAGTTATAATTTTGAGTTAGAGAAGGGTCTTGTCTACTTAGGATCCAGCATCAAAACCCCAAATTATGTCCTCCGTGTGCACCTGCTACGACTTCTAAGAAAGATGGAAAGACTTTGGGAACTTTCGAGAGCACTACAATACTCAACATTTATTTAGTTGTTTGCATCAGCGATTGGCACTAGGAATAAGGTAAAATGACGAAAAGATTGTAGGCTAAAACATCCCTCTATTCAGTACTCTTGAGTGGCAACGAAGAACTTGCCCACACATGATGTGAACAACTGGGGGAACTTCGCTTATGAGAGAAGCAATTCCCAAAGTTATTTCAACTCAACTCAAACCAACAAATGCTTGTAAGAAAGTAAGAAATGGATTTTTTAATACTACTATGCGAATAGAGGCAGCTGAAGTAGTTTTAGCTGGCGTCAAATGGTCGCATGCTGCTTCCCATATTACATCATTGGAAACGGGTGGGATATTGGACAGACGTTGCTTTTCATTTGGATCGCAGTGCATCTACACATGTGTTTGTACATGCATACATATTTTTTTATGTTTCGATAAGCCAATTTCGATTGATTCATTTGGCTTTTTAATAAATAAAATTCAATTACCTTATCAGTACGCAATACAGGTACAATGCCATATGCAAATCCCACTACTCACACACACGCGTACGAAAAATTCAACAATCAAAATAGATTAAAATATGATTTGACTGCAGCAAAAACAACAACTACTCATATAAGTATCCAATGGTAATATTGGCCTGAAGTACCGGAGCAAATGAGAGCGTTGTATGTGAAGTGTACGAAGCACATAAACACAAGTACGCAACAATGTGCATTATATATTATACTTACATATATATACCTATTAGACTGGGTAAAAAAAAAAATTTAACCAGCCTAACTACATATGTGACCCTGCAGTACGAGGGAGCGACTACAAGATCCGATGAATCGGTACCTACCTGGTAAACTCCGTCAATTACCGACCGACTACTTGCAATGTATTCAGCGATTACTTTTACAAGGCAATGTCCTAGGCGGTAGTCTCCATCGGCTCTCTCTGCACTGCCGGAAGTTACTAAAGTAGTCACTTGCGTGATTTATGGCTGCCATCTTTCGTAGTTTTTCGCTATTATGCTTCCGACTGGTTCGACTCTGCACTACCATGTGCACTACCACAGGTAAATATAATAGCTACTTACCTAGGAGTCGGTGCAGTAGCGGTTCAAAAGTAGCAATTGACTCCAGCAGTACTGGAGGGGATTTAAAGGCATAGATACTGAGGATTTCGGCATCCTTGGTTATCTCCGTAAAAATTCCTATAAGATTGCCCCCTATTGGAAACTAAGTAACTCTTCATAATATGCTTATGAAATGAAAAGTGTTTTGAATAGGGTTACCACGGATTTTCTATCATATATTTTTTTAATTTTTTTGTTTAGAAAATTAAGCTTTTACTAGTGTTAAAATAAAGATCCTTAACAATGCTTTGCCCGTATAGTAATTGTTGTCCCTTAATAAATTAGTGCTACTTCTTTACGATTTTACACAATTTGACTAAAATGGCTTAATATGGATATCAAATGAAAGGTATTTCTGAGAACTTGAATAAATAAAAATTTTTGTTGAGAGTTGCCACGTTTTTTCATGCCAATTTCTATTTTACTAATTTCAACGAGCTTTATTTTGAAAGGATGTATATAAGTGAGCGTAGTAAATTTGCGCTCAAAATATGTAATACGTGTGAAATATTTTTTTTAATTTGTTTGAAAACATTCTTTTTCTAGAACTCTGAGGTACTGACTCGCCAAAACTATTTTTGTTAATTAACATAATTTTTTCAACTTTTTTTTTAATTCAGTTTCATCTCAGGTATTTCTTTGACTAAAATATTAACACATTGATAATATTTATTTATCGCCGTGATAGAGGCACTGGATAAGCCTAATGTTAAATAAGAAATTCCATTTTCAATATTACATAAAAAATATTTTTAAATTAAAGCTATCCAATTTACCAGAAAGCAAAGCTCGGTCAACCTGGTAGTATAGTTTTAATTACTAAAAACCTTCTTTATATCAAGCTGACTTATCTCCACACGAAAAATCGTTTGCGATTAACCCAACTTAACGCAAATGAATCTGCGGCGGTAAAGTTTAAAAGCAATACATATTTCTCGATCGGAAAACACTGTTGCGCTTTAGGAGACTTCCAATAATAAGTAATATCTAATTGTTTTTTGACAATCTCTTAATATTAACTATTTTATATAGGTCCTATAAAACCCAAAAAATGCAATGCGGAACCCATACAAAACTGTTAACACTAAACAATTTCAAAATAAATAATTGGGTACTTTTCCCTGAAGACTTCTGAAGAGAAGCAGAGTTTTTCGATCGAAAAATATTGATTTTCAAGAATTCTATACGACTTCCACAAAAACTTGTTTTTCCCCATACATACATGGAAAACTTTGAGGGCTTTGAGTAAGCTCAAAATATATTTTGATCCCGAAATAAAAAACATGTTTACTTTTTTTTTTAGTATATTAATTATATTGAGCATTTAATTCCGACTCTACTTTTTCACGTGCATTTTTTGACCAATCTAATGTGCATATGTCAGCTTTCCTCGTGATTCTATACAGACGCACTGTATTTGCTTAACGTCCAGCATACGGTGGCTCAAACTTTTTTCTGAAATATTGGCATCAATTTGGGCCGTCATATGTTGCATAATTTTACATTTCAAATTACACATACGCCCCGTCCGAAAACGCTCAGAAATGATATGGCTTCATTCCTACATATTTAGGAATACCCCATATGTACATATGCAAATACGTATTTAAGTATGTAGTTGCCGTCGTCGATTCGCCACTTCTCGCTCGCTATGTTTGAGTTCCGGTCGCTTAACGAAAAATTTTGCATGTGAAAGCAACAACAAAGTTAGCTAGCATGGATAGACGATAGCAAGTTTGGTTGTACCTCATTGAGTTCGTTCGTTTCACCACTCGCTAACTGATGGCGAATCGATGACGGCTAGTATATCCCACCAGCAAAAAGTTTCACTTCTGAAAAAGTAAGCGAGTTAATAATAGGTCGCGGGGCAAGGAACGAGGTCATATCGTTGTAAGAGGAAAATATTTTTTGTTCTTGTCCTTTTCAAGAAATTTTAATACTAAATTCATATGAACCAGTGTAGCGCTCAACTGATGGAAGCATATCCCTGCATACGCGAGCTGCTCATTTCTAAACCTCCTAGGAAGGTGCTCAACTGATCATTTCATATTCCTGCATACGCGAGTCAGCTATGCAAACAACTGATAAACTGATATTCTCAGGTTTGCAATTTTGTAAGCTATGAATTTCGTAGAACATCGGCCGTGTTAAAATTCATCAAAGAATTCGGTAGTTAGGCCCTCACTTTTGCTATTACAGATTCATTTCCTAGCTATTACCTTTTGCTACTGGGATGTTTATGTACGCATTCATGCATACATATGTATGTAAATGTTTCTCATCAGATATTGACATTTCCGTCTGCCATATTCGATACTCGATGCCACTCGATCCACATATGTACATATGTATGTACATAATTTCATTTCATTGCAATCCGAATCCGCTTACCCACCTGCATGAATTTGCTTAACTTGGTATTACTCAACAGAATACCAAATACATATGTGCAGATGCATACACACCCACACATCACTAGTCATATTCACTATGTTGTATCTACTGCATTATTAAGAATTTATAAATCCTTGCATGCACTCACATAAAACGTTCACAAAAGGCTGGCATATACCTATGTATATCCATATATGTATGTAGACATGTATTGCGCTGGTTGCAGCACACAATGGGCCAGCAAACGATAAAATTTGGCCAATATTCGAAATCTTATAGGAATGGCTTAAAACTGAATACAGGAGGTTTTCGGGGTCGGTGATTACGAATCTGAAGTTACACTTTAAAAATTCAAAAAAAGGGGGATCCATTATGGCGGACAATATTGTGTAAAGTAATCGGATTGGCTTGAAACCTTTTACTCTATGAATTTTAGGCTCACTGATGACGAATTTTATGTTAGATTTAAAAAATTTGAAATGGCCTGGTCAGCCTACATGCATAAAATTAAGTTTCCGAAGCCCAGCAGGAGGAGGGTACACTACGAATTTAGACTTCATTACTTAATTTTTTATCTTTTTGATTTTGTTTTTGTATTCATAGTTTTTCTTTCAATTACGAATGTTTTATTTTTTTATATTCGCTTCTTCTTTATTTTTCGTTTTTTTATTTTTTTTTTAGCTTTTTAAACTTTTGTTGTTGTTTGTTATATATTTTACCAATTCATTACTCTTTATTATTTATTTTTGTTTATTTCATTTTTTGGTTTTTTTATATTTTTTTTATTTTTTTACTTATTTACTTTTATTATTTACTTTTATTTTTTATTATTTTACTTTTTATTTTTTAAGTATTTTTTTTTTATTTCATTAAATTAAGGTGGTTTACTGCTTCTCTCAAAAAAAAAACTAAAA
Organism: Rhagoletis pomonella; assembly: GCF_013731165.1. Lineage (NCBI taxonomy): Eukaryota > Metazoa > Arthropoda > Insecta > Diptera > Tephritidae > Rhagoletis > Rhagoletis pomonella. Next base: position 57,653 of record NW_023459317.1, on the reverse strand, counting down.
AATTTTAATTTCAGTTTTAAAATAAAAAAAACACAATTAAAGTGTGGATGAATCGTCAGTTATGTTCATCTTCTCGGAACTTAGCTCACCAACTTGGAAAACTAAAAAGAAAAGGATGAATAAAATGAAAAAATTTCAAAATGTGCAAAATTGCGCAAATTCATCTTAAAGTACATTTAATGCAGAATAGATTTCATGATGTGAAATGGTACACAGGAGTACTTCGACACGACAATGGGCACAATTCATAAAAATTAACGCCTGGCTCGTAAATATGTCGAATTATTTTAAGCATAGGCTATTTTGAATTATGGTTTTCTATTTTTTTTTTGTATTACTGCATCTTATTAATAAGAAACAAAAGACAAAAGGAAAATAATTATTATTTTCTGGAAAAAAATTTAATTTTACTATGTCCGGTGTACATGTAAATTTCAAATACAACTATTTAAATCAAAATGAAATTGTGACCACAATAATGAGGCCAATTGTCTTGTTTTACTAACAATTACCTTAAATACTGTATATTTTGGCTATTAGCATAAAATATTCAAATTCTAAAGTTGACTTTTGGTCGTTTTTAAATGCCTTCTGGCCCTCTGTGCAGCACAAGCAAGTTGGAGTTCGCTTAAGTTTTTAGTATTTTAAAATAAATAAAAAATACAATACTATTTCACTGCGTGAGGCAAAGTCCTCTTTTAAAAGTGGATTTGCTGTCGAAATGCATTTATATATAATGTACATATGCATGTACTTTGTCTTCTCTTTTTATTGCAATTTAATTTTTATTTCACATTTTAAATAATTCAACTATTTCGAATAAAAGACGGCAATCAAATAGAATGCATTTAAGTGCGTTAAGTAAAAACCCTGCTTTGAGTTCTTATAGGATTTAAGGGGCCATTTTTCAGTTCTTCCATGAAGTTATACAAACAAATTTCAAGTTAAAAATTAGAATAAAAATATTTATTAACAGAGCAGATATAAAGAAGATAGCAATCGGGTACGGAAAAAATATGTCTATGGAAACAGTTATATTTGATACAAACATATTTATAATACTTTTATATTGCTAATACAATATGATCGCTATTACTATCTACATAGAATGAATTGCCATATCATAACAGGGGCGGTTCAGGGAATTCAACAAGCAAATACAAATTTGACGGTCTCATGTTTTCTTCAAGTCGCAATTCATATCGAGCTCTAGCCGAGTAAGCGAACTTTTTTCAAAATTTAATTTTGATGCATAAATGCTCTTAGAGCATTAAACAAAATTATATATGCATTCTTTTAGCGGTTGGGGCTCGATGCTCTTCATTCTTTGCAAATCAGAAAAATTTGAAAATATATCGTTTCCTAGCAAAGGCAAAACTTATTACCACATAAAGCGGTGTGGTGTTTTATATGTTGGCCGAATCCAAAAAATAGGAAATGCCAACTGATGCCAAGTCCTTCTCCAACTGGTATTTTTATCCTCTGCCACCACCAGCGCCCGCAGCATTTCTAATAGTAAAAAATTAATTTTTTGTTAATTTTTCATATGAGTTGTTTTTCAATAAGAATTTATTAAACCGCTCCTGAATTTTGAAAAGCAAAATTGTCATTTTGAGTACCTTCTCTTATCGGATCTCTCTTTCTTTTTTCAATATGTCGGCACTCTGATGTTGGGAAATGTACTGTGAATGTACTAGCAATTAGTCTGCTCCTTTGAACTTCGGACTGAAACCTGTAGAACTGTCAAAATATAATTTTACTCTCTCAAGTGAGAGTAAAAGGAGAACAGATGCAGAAGTGCACGGAAACGCAAGAATGAAGATCATTCTTGACGGGAACGCAAAAAGCACTATTTCTTGTAAAAACGACATTCGATTTGTTTACATGTCAATTGTGCAACACTGATTTGGCTGTAATAACACTAAATAATTATTAAAATCTATACATATTCAAATATTTCGTTGTTTACTTCCATTTTTTTACAAATATAAGGTTCTTAGCTTACACGGCTTTCTGTTTTTGTTTGCACATGCAAATCAGCTGATCGTTTGACACTTTTCATGAACTTACAGGAAAAAACACTCCGGACCAAATCCTGTAACTTCTGACTAGGTACAGTTACTCAGTTACTCTCTCAAAAGGGTTCCCACTTACAGGTTTAAATCAATAGGAACGAATTGCTGTAACTTCTGACTAAATCCTGCAAACCGGACTGCTATTGGAACAGACTAAATATAGAAGTATTACATATATGGATACAAATAATTACTCAACTTTAATTTTTAAAGAGGAACATTCACCTTTATTGATTAAATAAAATTTCGAAGCAATGTCTGAGTGGTCAGCGGTGGGTACTACCCATCCATCACCTGGGTTAGATGCCTGACTCAAGCAGCATTTAAATTAGAAACAGTTTTTTCTATCACTGGCCACCCCTTGGCAGGCAATAGCAAACCTCTTTCTCATAAAGCCATTTGCCCTTTCGGAAGCCTTCGGAAAATGGAGAGGAAGCTCGGCCAGACATTCAGTAAATATGATAGTGTCAAAAAGTCGTATCCTTAGTACACTAAAATAAATTTAAAGCTGTTATGGGAAGCTATTGAGAAAACTAAAAAACGACCAAATTTAAATTGAACATAGCCAAAGCGAAATGCGAAGTTAGTTCGGCGTCCGTGTCGTGGCGACAGATTTATTTCTAATGTTAAGAGCTCACTTAAGTGGATAGCTTTTTTTATCAGGAAGTGTAAAAATGTCCACAGCTTGTGTTTGTGCGCTGGATGTGGGATCCGCCAGCTCAAACAAAGTGCCAACGAAAATTTCACAATAATCTCGGATGAGACCCCGCTCTTTTTATGACAATCTCGAAAAATGTTTTAAAGTCTATAATTTGAGTACCTAGAATATCCCTTTTCTTAATGGGGAAGGGGACTCTGTGCGGCTGATTCATGACCTCGTGAGAATAGCAAGCTCCCCTTCGGATTTGTGCGTTCAAATATCTCTTCTATGAGCACTTGGAGCCCACCTAGGAGCTCTGGCATAGCCACGTAAACACCTCATACTTGGCGATTTCAATACCAGGGAGGGCAGAAAAGAGTTCAGTGATGCCACTTTCAGAAAACTCTGCCGCCACAACGAAACATCCGAAAACGGACTGATGCCGATCGACTTCGCCTTAACTCGAAACTTGATATTCTGCGGCACTAGGTTTCAGCATAAAGTAATTCATCAGGCTACATGATTGTCTCTAGATCGAAAGGCAAGAAGCCAGTGTTTTGAACGCCAACGAACTGATTGAAGTTCATCAGAAGTCGTTAAACTTGATAAATATACCAACCACCAAGTATTAACCATACGTCATATCTTGGTCAAAACCCCCGAGAAGAAAATTGTTGGTGGTGGTCTCTGGTGGCCTTAGAAAAGAAGGCCACTTTGCGAAATAGTACTAAATTTAATACACTTCTTCGTACCAAGTTGTATCAATAGTTATGAGTGGCTTGAATTTTTTTGTGACTCCACTCATAAACGGTACATTATGATACTTCATTAGACTGCATCAATCCCCCCACAAAAAAATCTTTACTGTTTTTCCATTGGAATTATAAAATCTATTATATTTTAAAACTTGCACCAAAATATTTGAGAACAATATTAAGATTTACGTAGCAGGGCCGATTTGAAAGTATCTTCAAAAATGGTTTTTTAAAAGATTTTTTTTTAATACCCTCAGATGACAAAAAAGTTTAAGCTTAAAAAATTTTGTTAAAAATATTTAAAAAATGTTTCAACGGAATCACAATAATGAGATTTTTGATGCTGTTATTGAACTTTTTTCAAAGTTTGGTTTAAGAAAAACTAAAATAACTCAGTCAAAACTCTAGCGGTTTAGATTTACGTTGTATTATTGGAAGAATTCGATTGAACAATTTTTGAATATCTTTATGCGGACTTTTTAAGCTTAAACTATACTGTCATCTGAGGGGATTTCTTTTTTTTAATCCTTAAAGAAACAGTTTTTATTCATAAAAAAACTCAATTTTTGGAGGTATTTTCGAAACCCTTTACTTGGATTATCAAACACACAAACCGAATCGGGTCAAAAAAAAAGGGTTGCATTCGCATAAACTCCAAATAAAAGTGGTGTTTAAGGAGAGTTTAACGAAATTTTGTGTATGGTAAACTCCCAGTTTAAGAGTAGAGTTAAGGCTTAAACTCCAAAATGGCCCATAAACTCGAGTTAGTGGCTCAATGTGAATGCCTTATTACTGTCTGGAATATCAACCGTACCAAAATTATTTGGCGCAAAAAAATTAACAATTTTAAAATAACACCAGTGATGCCAGACATTCTCTGTTAAAAATCCCACGAAAATGGTGAAAAAATCCCTCAATTACCCACAGCTTAAAAAGTTATCCCTAAAAATTCCCAACGAATAGGGATGCAAACGATGCATCGATATTTTTGAAACATCGATAATATCGGTTCAAAATTCGATGTTTGCCATCGATGTTTACGATTTCCTAAAATCGCTAAATTGACGATACATCGATGCCAGTTTCAGCGATGTTTTAACATCAACTTATGCTCCTAAAATCTTTTGACTGGCCATGAATTTTATTACTTATTCTTTTGAGGAACATTCAGAAATTCCGAGCTTACACTTATTATTCGATATTAAAAATGCTTACTTAGTCATTAAAAAATGCCCGGGATCCCGTTGAAATTTCACCGAAATCGGGCCCTGGAACTTTAGGCTCCTCGAACTTACGACGGCATGCATTTCTATTCTATTTCTAGGAAGGGTAAAGGAGTGGTAAATAAATACAGGGAAATACATCCATATGATAGTATTTTTCTAATTGAATTACAGACAGTTTGAATTGAAAATTATTTAATTTACCTTTTAACGTGACTACAACCTAACAACTTTTGAAACATCGGAAACCATCGATATATCGATGTTTTTCTGGCGATGTATTTTAGCATCGATATTAATTTTTCCGATGCATCGAAACATCGATGTATCGATGTTACTCCCCAAAATTTGCATCCCTACCAACGAATTTAAACATATACATGTTTCAGTAGTAAAGAAGTAAAATTCATATAAAATAATAATAATAATAATTGGCGCTTACACATATGTGCTTCTCCTCCAATTTGTGGCGTGCCCCTTGATGTTCTCACACAAAGGGGAGCGACCTACAGTTTTACGCCGACTCCGAATGGCGAGTGTATTTTGATGAGAAGCTGTTTTTCATGGCAGGAATATACTCGGAGGTTTCCCATTGCCTGCCGGCTTCACTTTCATTTTTTGCTCACTCACTAAGGGCCTAAAAAAATTTGTTGGTGACTTTAAAATTGAAGCACATGTGCTATTAACCATTTCATCAGATAATTTGTTCCGCTTTTTACATGAAACACCAGTTACAACTGAAAAGATTCTTTCTTACTTAGCGCTTGAATTGGTTAACGTAAGAAAATTTTCGAAATTGTCCTTATACTTTTTAACAATTATATACCATTTCACTCTACATCACGTCTTCAGAAAGATTAATTACGTAAGAATGTCGAATATTCTTGAATTTGGATCAATTATGCAACAATAACTGCATCAAAAGAAAATCCCTTATTTGTTTGAAATGTCCCTTTTTCCCTTTTAATAATTTTTGTTGCAAAATATCCCTCAAATAGGGAAATTACCCACAATCTGGCATCACTGAATAACACCCAAACGTTACTAATGACGAAGAACCTTAGCAACGTTATAGGCAACGGAGTAATTTAACTTAATCATATGATATGACAATCCATGCAAACTATTGTTCTTTGCTGTTTTTGCTTGTGTGAGTACCATTTTTTGTACTTCTTCATGAAAATCATTGCAATATAAAAAGTAGATTGTCAAAGAGGCAAACTGAATTTTCTGTGGGAGTTCAAGATGGCGATTAGACCGAGACGAACTCGAACTCATAACACCTTTTATAATTGCATCATGCGCAAGCCCCTAGTAAAGTATGTAATTACGAAGAACTAAAAACAGTATATAAAGTATATATATATATGCAAGTACTTACATTTATCCATATTTTAAAATTACACTCCTGATAGCTTAAAGTTAGTATTCGTTATTTATCTACCTGTGCTTGCATATACTCATATCCACGTAATTGGCCCAACTGCGATACGGCCTAATGAAAACTTATGTAGCGAGAAGCTAAATATGAATTTATATTTAGCAAGTGGCCACACTAAACTCTGTCATAAATATGTATTTACTCACCTTTTGCATAAGTACCATACCTTACTTTTTACAATCAGCACTAAGACAAGGGCTAAAAATTATTGACATTTATCAATTTTTGGACTCCGAAAATGGCCAGTAAAAGACATTTTTATGTATGGAAAATTTAAGAAACTTAAATTATCACCTTGTCTTTGGTGGACCAAAGCTGCCGAAAAGTTACAACACAATGTAAAAACCGCCACGAATATGTAGCCGACAAAGGTTGGTAGTAGCGAAACCAAAATAAACAACAAGAACAAGAAAGCGTAAAAGCACTGTACCAATGGACAATAAAGTAAAAGAGTAAACGAAGGCTTAAAAAAGCATCAAATTTCATATTCAAAATGGCACTTTGCTGTCCAGCATAATTTATAAATGCCGTCTCCAACAACATCGGTGAACATGAGCGACATACAGTAAGAGGTGCTATTACATACATACATATTTTGCATGCATGTTGCACGTGTGGCAATGGGTAAACAACGGTAGCGCATGCAACAAATACGAATACTGAAAGCGGTGGCGGTGGCGGTGTCGATGGGGTTGGTTGTAACTACTGGTATCGTTGGTCATTGCCGGCAGTAAAGGCAAACCTTTCATGAAGGTAAAATCGTCCAGCAGTTGCTGGTGCTACTGCTGCTGCTTCTGCTACTCTACAAGTGACAATGTCGACACTTTTGCCATTGCCCGGCGAGCAATGTTTCGACAGCTAAGTGCCACAAGCCAGCGCACTGTTAGCGGGGAGAGCGCAAAGGAAAAAACACTCAAAATTGGAGTAAAACAAACAATTTACGAGTAATGACACCGCAACGACTGCCACTGCATTGGAGGCATCAGCCTGTGCGTTGGTAGCACTCCTGTTTTTTTTCTCTACTGTTTGCGTTTGCAATGCTGTTGAAAGCTTTTTTGTGCACCATTTCTGCCGCACTGGCAAACAACTAAACCAATATTCGCTGTGGTTTGAGCCTACCTGCACTCACCAAAAAAAAAAACACATACTGCAACTACAACGAAGTCGCCACTTGCTAACATATTCTCTGACATGGCGTAGGTCCTCGAGGGGTGCCGATGCCTGCGCCTGCTGACACAGTTGATTGGTTGTTATTTGGTTGGCCGTTGTCGAGTGACGACAATGCGGCAATGTTGGGTGCCTGCGCTTTTCTCCCCTCTCTGATCTGTTTTCCTCTGCTCCACCGGTCATGTTCGCTGAAATTTGCATTTCAAAAACGCGCGCACACATGTCATTGCACACGAATAGTTACACAAATAGTCGCAAAAAAGAGATGCAGCGAATGACAAAGAACAAACCAATGAAAGGACTTACAAAAAGGCAACATCCAGCATGAAAAAGAAGTGTGTTGCATACTGAGAGTTTTGGTGATGTTGGGCCCGAAAGTGGAGGCTTTAAAATTAAGTTCAACAGTAATACGGTTAGTTTATAGCACGGAAAGAACTTGGAAGGCAGAAACCACACCTTGAAATCCTGTCATAGGTAAATTAAAGAGTTATGGCTCTTTTAATGCGCATCTGAGGCAAGCATTTTTATGACCTCAGAATTATTTTGAGAGGAGGATACCGGTCAACTACTTGTACTTGTGAGTGCTATGGATGGAAACGAAGCCAGTTTGACATCCTGGGGCAGGCCTAAGACTCACCAGAATACACTCTTCTAAAGCCACCCACCAAGCCCGAAGCACCGATCGTCATCTGGCGACATCACTGGCCAGGGGGAGTTGTTGAAGGTACAAGAAAGCAATCTATGAACGAAACCAATAACTATACATTTCGATATCGAATCGTATTGAAAGTATACGGTCGTTATGCTCCTAAAAACGGTGGAGATGAGAAGCACCGATAAGAGCCAAAATGCATGCAATCCGCGCTCACCAATCTGATGTCATAGCAAAAGATAGGGAAATAATGAAAAAAGACAGGGCCCCTCGACAAAAATGCAAGTGGTTCGAACCCGTGCTTGAAAAATAAGTATTATAAGTCAATCAGAGTACCCAGATCTTGCGTCATCGTGCACTGACGCTGAGTATTTAAGGTTGTGACTGATAAAAAAAAAGCCCAAATCTACTAGGTCCAGTGCGAGAGAATCTATGTATACCAGGTATGGGCAGCGTTGGCGTTGCCCATCACTAATGTACACCAACGGCTCTTGTGGACAACTTTGGGATTATACAAGTATTTGGCCCCGGGCGTGCCAACAGATCGAACAACAGGGCAGGTAGTTTTGCTTCCGAAAAATGAAGCTCGGAGACTGTGGCGAGGAGCGGCAAGAAAGTTGAGTTCAGGATAGTCAAAGACTACAAAACCGACACTGAAACTCTTAAATATTGAAGAGGCATCCAGCCATTCTATAATTCTACCATTACCAGTCGCATTACCATTACCATTACATGAAGGCAAGTACAAAGACGAAGAAAAATGCGAAGGCGAACAAAAATGCGAAGACAACCGCGGGCAAGAGGACAACCAGTGCTGCCGAAAGTACTACTATAGGAGTTTTTTACTACAATTTGGTTATTCATAATCCTGTACTCCCCAAGGACTGATTATACTACTCTTTTGAGAGATAGTTTACTTTTTTATTAACATTTATAAAGTGACTCAAAGGATGTCGCATTGAACACTGCCAATGCTCATTGCTTGAAATGATCCTCGATCACATTTTTGCTTTCACGTTTTGATTAAAGTTTCTTAAACCATATTACAGCATTATTTAAATCTGCAGTGATGAATTTATATTGAAGAAAAGCTCGTTTGTTGGTCCGAACACACAACGCGTGCAGCAAGGAGCACTTAGAGTAGAACTCCACAACAAGCTTTTTAGGCATTGTGGCTTTTGGCGCTCAAGTCGTAATATAAAACTAATATCTTAATACGAACAAGAGCGCTGAAAGCCTGAAAAGCTAGTCGTGGAGGTGTACTCTTACACCCAAATTCATAAGAAATAAAAATACTTTAACTGCTTTATAACAAAAAAAATTTCCATGAAAATGTTACTTTATAGAGCTCTATAAACATTATTATTTTTTATGTATAAGGCCATTAGGCTATACAAAGAGTACATATACTGACTTACAGAGCTTGGACCGAAGCACAAAGGGGCCTGTAGTTTAATTTTCTTCAAGGCAGGAAGGACAAATACGGTTGCCAAGTATTCAAAACGCATCTAGCGAAGCGGGAAAGTGACCACTTAGGTATTCTGCTTAGGTTGTCTGCTATCCTACTTGCTTAATGAAGCAGCCCCTCGAAGCCTCGCAATCATTATTGAGTGCTACAACTGGTTGTGGGCTAAGAAATACGTGACCTGAGTCCTTTGTAACCAAATCAGTAGGTATTCCCGTATGACCTTGTCACTTAACAGTAACTATTTAAAGTGAAAAAATGTTGTTATATTTACCAACATAATTTAGCTGATACTTGCATTGCCTAGTTTAAAAGTACTTAGTTTGTAGGCTGTTAAATGACTTGCACGCATTTGGTCCAATGCTCCTCCCCCTATTTTCCATCATGTTGTCCCGTCTTTGAGGACGAAGTTTGGTCCTTATCTTTAATAAATTTCGGGACCAAGAGGTTTGTAAAAGAAAACTATCACCCACCTTTGGACACCAAAGCTGACACCATGAATTCGGTACGTGTTTGCTCATACTGAATTTATGAACATAATATAAATTTATTTCGTCGAGCTTTTGACTACAACTTACCAACAATGTGACCCATGCAGCAACTATGCAGGCAAAGCGCCATGTTGTTTGTGGTGTTGAAATTGCGCATTTGCTGGTTTTTCTGTATAGTATACAAATGTACATATGCATGTATGTGTATATTTAAAAACCCCTTACCAGTAAAGGACCTGCCGTTTACCAATGAGCCATTGGACAGTAACACACTAGTTGTTGTTGTTATAATTTTATATGCGCTTGTATTTGGTTAGTGAGCGTGCGACAATAACAAAACTTAAGCGATATTTTAAATATCCTCACGTTGAAGTTTATTTATGCGAATGCGGAATACATAATGAAAATTTAAAACTCAACTGGACATGCACACAATCATACACGTACATATGTATGCACAGAAAAATGGAAATATATTTTCCAGTGCAGTTATTTGTTGGTACATATACATACGTACGTAAATGTGTGTTGGCAGCTTTAGCCTTGCTAGGTGTCCAACAGAGTGGCTTCGAAATGAAATTGCTAGGATTATTGACGTTTTTTTTTTTTAATGAAGAAAAAAATCAACAAAAACAATATAAAAATAAAATTCGCTTGTGTGTGAAATTAAAATAACCAGAGAAAATTTTTTTGCATACGTCAATTTAACCAGCCTCAAAGCCTGATATCTGCAGTGCAGCAGGACTTCATAAAAATATTGAATGCATGAGCACTCAGAAAGCCAACAAACGCATACGCACACACAGGCACGGCACGTAGTTGTTGCTATGCATATTGTATTGTATGTAGTTTACCATTCTGAGTGAGAAAAAGGCGTGCGGATAAGCTGGGCAATTTAAATCTAAACCAGCCGAGATTTTGGTCAAAGTAATTTCACAGATAAATCTTGCACTCAATTTTAAAGCAATGCAGAGAAGTTTCATTTTCCAATAATAAAATAAGCAATGACAAAAAGCATAATAAAATAAGCAATGAAGAAAAAAGGAGAAAAAAAATACCTCAACATTCTATTGTCAGAGCAAAGGTTTTATTAAAATTTTTAATAAAAATGCTAAGCAACACACAAAACTTTTATTGAAACTATTTTTGCTTGTATTTATGTATTTTTTTTCAAATGGTATTTTATCATTTTTGCATGCTTATGCAGTAAAATTAAATGTTTGCTTGTCCTGCCAAATCCTTCGGGTATAGCTTTCGGACTAATGCATAAGTTTATTATGCAAATCTCAAATACTACCAACAATATTGTTGTTGTGGTTTTATGTACATATTATTGCCATTATTTTTGTTATTGTACTTCTGTCCACTGCAACTAAAGTTACCTAGAAATTGTGGCTTGCTTATCAATCTACTCTCGCAAGCCAATGGTCGTTTCCCACTCCCACACTGAAGTTGCTCCTCCTCACCTGTGCTATTGTCCACAAAAGCGTTGGTTGTGTGAAATAGAGTAAATAAATAAATAAATATCTAACCAGGTTAGGTGCTTAGAGTCCATTCGATTTAAATGCAAATTCATCACAGCCACATGCTTGTGTTATCCTATTCTGCATTGAGTCCATCTTGACCAACCTCTTTGCCCAACTGAAATATAATTTATATTTGGATATGGGTTGGGTAAATATGTATTCATTTATACTATTATACATACTTGCTAAAGTATGTTATATATGTACATACATATATGCGAAGGACAGAGGCACTACTTACAAAATAAATTAAATAATGGGCGGAAATTTGATATTGTTGCATCGCTCACTGTTCGCTTTTGGGCGTTGGGTACTTTACTTAGAATCCAGGCATTTGGTAAAATCAAATTTCTGATTTGGGGTCTGTGTAATATTTTTAAAATTATACATAGTGTAAACGTGGTAGACCAGTCCAACTAAGGAATTGTTGCTACCAATTTGAGTTATTCTCTCCTTTTTTTCCTACTCAGCAGTGGAAAAGCATGGTTATTTTCTCCTCTCGCACTTCACGTACCTGTAGAACATCAATACTCACATTCCTGGCTGCGATCAGCGGCCAAAGTTATGAACCAAACACTAAGCCCAATAAGCAGGGCTGGCAACTATCCTTAGCTATTGTGTTGAGAATAAAACGTTGCCAAATAGAAAAATTAAAGTGCCAAATAAGGAGCCATTTCTTTTTAATCGTGAGAAAATTATTTATTTTCTTTCCCATTAGGCAATAAAATAAAACCCTTGGTTCTAAAACAAAAGCACAATACGAAAATGTAATAAAGCAGTAGTATAGTTACTATTTAACAACCAGAATATTTAGGATGATCAAAAAAGTAGTAGTCGCGAAGAATTTCACAAAATTGTATTAAAATCTATATCTCGAAAGTGCCATTTGAAGTGTAAAAGGTCCGGAAACGGTACGGTTTGAGACCAGTTGCCAGGACTGCACATAAGACCCTTATTAGAGAATTGTTAAGAGGATAAAGTAAAAATGAAATTCGCAATAAATAAATGTTTCTTCACCATACAAATTCCACGCCCGTACGGCATTAAGGCATCCACACACTTGTACGATTCTGTCGGTGCGAACCTGTACCGACGAAAATTACAACAAGTGGTCAAAAAAAAAATATTAAGATTGTTAAATTGGTTGGATATATGTACGTGATTAAAAGGAATCAATTTTTGCTTTAAGCTGAATAACGGTAAATTGCAAATATCTCAAAACGTAATTAACTCGATTTTCGGAAACATCGAGCAATCCTACATAGGAAATGGATGTGGCATCCATAGAATATTTTGGCTGTAAACCAGTGTAATAATAATAATAAATTGGCGCTTACACATATGCTAGTGTTTGGCCAAGCTTCTCTTCCGATCTGTGGCATCCGCCTTGATGTTGTCACACAAAGGGGAGCTTTCAAAATATATATCAGTATAGATGGCAAATTAAAAAAAAAAAAATTTAATTGAATGTTTCCTATGGACAAATGTTTATGAATAGTTTTTTAAATAATTGCAGGCATTTGAAATTAATTTCGAGTATTTTCCAAAAAAGTGGAAGCATTCAAATGTGAAAACTTTTTTTCTTTCATTTTTCAACATAAATAAATAAAAAAAAACAGAGCTTTTTTAAAAAATCGCCAAGGATAGATTGACGCGAAATTTAATTTTTTTTATTAAAAAGAAAGAAACTTGAAATCGCTTCTCATTTGGGCTCTCAAATTTGATTTTTCCACAGCAACCTTTTTTGCCCCACTGTGCGCCGTGTATCGCACATGTTCATTAGAGTTGTCCAAAAACAGTAAAGTCGGAATTTTAATGCCGCCACCCCTAGGATTGTTCTATACAGAACAAATTATACCCCTTTTTTATTTTGAAATTAAAAAATATTTAGGGAGTGCTCAAAGCGATTACATGGGGAAAAGACATATTTCCGTAGAAATGGTATATAATTCTTGAAAATCAATCAGCCTTATCATAAGTTTCACTTGTGAATTTTTTTCGGGCCAAACTCAGGATAAGGCAGAATACTTTTTGATCGGAAAACTCTAGTATTATTATCGATTTCAATGATTTTTATCAGATTTCTTAGCTAAAATCTAAACAGGGCTCGTACCAGGTTTGGTGGGAATTGGTGAAGCGGCCACCGAGATACCGCATTTGTGGCGACTAGAAGAAGCTAGGTGGACTAGAGGTGTACGCCGACAGGCTTTGCGGCGGCGGCGTGGTCAACTTCAAAAAGAATCGGCGGCGGCAAATGTTGACTGACTTCTGCTGATGGATGGGCGAACAGAAAAAAGTCTATATAGTATATACATTAGGTTTCCCATCGAAAATGCTTTTTTTGAAAAGACTCTACCCCCTAATTTGATTAGTTTTTATGATAAATATGATTGCCTATTTTTTTAGATTTTTTAAAGGCCATTTAGAGGTCGCGGCCTGTCGATTTAGGTCAGAAAATACGATTTTCTAGATTCATCAGTTTTTGAATGACTATTTTTGGATTTTTGTAAATTTTGACCATTGATAATTTCCACAATTTGAAAATATGTAGTACTAACGTACCAAAAAAGGATTTTCGATGGGCACCCTAATATACATACATATCTATGTACTCTACAAATCCGTATGTACTATTTCAATTTAAAGAAATAAAAAATTTTAAGGGTTAAGTTATTGGGGTAAATTATGTCTCTATCAACAAATTTTTGCAATAAGCTTATCAACTGTTATGTTAAATTATGGAGTTCTTACGATTTTTTGTGGGTTATATGTTGAAAATAAGGTTGGCCTACTTTTTCCAAAACTTAAACCCATCAACTCCCACCAGAACGGGCCTTTTTGACCCACTGTTTGAAAAATGGCTTATAAATAGTTAAAATTTCCACTTATATTATAGCGCCAAATTTTTCTAAGGAGAACAGAATGTAATGCAAAATAATAGTAATTTTTACCAAAAAGAGGGACTTTAACTCTGTGTAGAAAATATTGCGATGCGCGGGAGCAAAACCTTCCTGGGGTTTGACCACTACTTAGGAATGCTAACGTAATTTTCACACAGCCACCTAGTTCTTGTATACTTACTTAAAAATTTGCAAAAAAAGTGTTTGCTTTTTATTAAAATTCTGTTTAAAATATTAAAAAAAAAAACACACAGGAAAATCAACTAGTCTTTGTTTTATCTCCAATAATTGAGGAGTTAGATGCAATAAGGGCGCTTCGGTTAAAACTGCTTTCTGAGATATTGGCGTTAAAGTTTTTGGTGTGTATAACTTTCTTGTTGATGTAGTATATAAAAAAAGTAGTATTGTTGTAGTATTGAAAAAAATTGTCTACTGCGGAAAAAATTGTCAGATTACCAGTATTCGACCCTAATTTAACTGTAATAAACGCTTTCGATCGAAAAACGTGTTACCTATGTTTTTTTCTGAGTGACGTTTTTTTTTTAAATGTTCAGTTGCCCAAATTATGCAAAAAAAACTTATTTTAAAAATGTAATTTTCATTTCGTAAAATAGTGTTTTTATACGAGTAGTATTTAGTTCCTTCAAACAATGTATTTCAATGTGCATACAACATGAAAACTTTGTACAACATTCCTTAGGCACCGAACGCCGCCGCCGCCGCCGCCGCCGCCGCGCCGATATTTTCGTAACTCGACGGCGGCGCGTGAGAAATAAAAAAAAAAACGGCGGCGGCGTGGCCCGGCGGCGTATACCTCTAAGGTGGACAAAAGTCAATGTGAAATTTCAAACTAATGACGGTACCTTTGCTCGAGCATTACTCTAAAACTTGCATTAATTTTTTTAAGGAGCATATTATCTGAAGCAAATTTTCAGTATTTTCTGATGATAGAGTCAGTCAATAAAGTTTAGGTACAGCCAATTTTTTACAATACGGGCAACTATTTTTTTAAATATTTTATTTTTCGCAAATTTTTTATAAAAATATGGTTAATTCTACAACAAAAACCTCAAACAGAAAAGTTCCAAACCTTGTGCAAAATTAAAGAAAATTCTGCAAAATTTCATTCAAATATTGCACTTTTTATTTACGCTCTCTGGAAAAAATTTGAGTATGCAGTTTTTTAGCCCATTCAATTTTAGTATAATAAAGTACAAGTATGAGGAAGCTAGGACTTACCATTGATTTTCGGGAAATTTTTTTGTTGAAGGTGTCGCATATTTTTTTCCATATAAAAAAATTATCAAATATTATTTTATTTGGAAAAAATGAGCGACACCTTCAACAAAAAAATTCCTAAAAATCAATGGTAAGTCCTAGCCACCACAAACTTGCACTTTGTTATATTAAAATTGAATGGGCTAAAAAACTGCATACTCAACTTCTTTCCAGAGAGCGTAAATAAAAAGTGCAATATTTGAATGAAATTTATCGGAATTGTCTTTAATTTTGCACAAGGTTTGGAACCCTGATTTTTGGGTTTTTTGTTGTAGAATTGACCATATTTTTATAAACAATTATCGAAAAATAAATTATTTAAAAAATAGTTGTCCGTATTGTAAAAAATTCGCTGTACCTAAACTTTATTGACTGACTGTATGTATTTAGAAGTAAATTGGTAAATCGGTAAAGTCGGACAATAACCACGCCTACCTCCCATATATCGGTAATTTTCAAAAATACGAAAACTGCGATATTTTAGTAATTACTGAAGCTTATTAACCCAAAACTGATATTTACACACTGAGCCAAAAGTACAATGTTTTTTTTTAACCAAGTTATTGTTTGGTTTTTTCATGGTTAATACACCGATTGTAAGAAATGTGATTCAAGTTGAACATTTGACAACAACTTCGTATGTCTGGCTGTGGCTGAATGTGCAGAGGTGCTTGCTGTTATTTGTTGGCTTCCAGCTGGTTCGAGGGTACGAATGCCGTCAGACCAACATACGACCAGTGATGCCAGGCATTCTCTGTTAAAAATCCCACGAAAATGGGGAAAAAATACCTCAATTACCCACATCTTGAAAATTTATCCCACAAAATTCCCAACGAATTTAAACATATACATGTTTCAGTAGTAAAGAAGTAAAATTCATATAAAATAATAATAATAGTTTGGCGCTTACACATATGTGCTTTTCCTCCAATTTGTGGCGGTCCCCTTGATAATGTCACACAAAGGGGAAGGACCTACAGTTTTACGCCGACTCCGAATGACGAGTGTATTTTTATGAGAAGCTGTTTTTCATGGCAGGAATACATTCGGAGGTTTGCCATTGCCTGCCGAGGGCAGACCGCTGTTAAGAAAAAACCACTTTTCCTGCATTTTTTTCACTGATTCATTTTTTCACTTTCATTTTTTGCTCACTCACTAAGGGCCTAAAAGAATTTTTTGGTGACTTTAAAATTGAAGCACATTCATGTGCTATTTAACATTTCATCAGATAATTTGTTCCGCTTTTTACATGAAACACCAGTTACACCTGAAAAGATTCTTTCTTACTCAGCGCTTGAATTGGTTAACGTAAGAAAATTTTTATACCCGAGCGCACTTGTGCACAAGGGTATATTAATTTTGTTCACATAACGGTTGTTTGTAACAGCCAAAACGAATCGAGATAGATATAGACAAATGTATACATAAATGATCAGGATGAAAAAAGAAATCGATTAAGCCATGTCTGTCTGTCCGTCCGTCTGTCCGTCCGTACGTGTACACGATAACTCGAGCAAAAATTGAGATATCTCAACGAAATTTGGTATGTACGTTTCCCGTAATCCAAGATAGGTTGGTATTGAAAATGGGCAAAATCGGACTTTAACCACGCCCACTTCCCATATAACGGTAATTTCCAGAAATACGAAAACTGCGATATTTTAGTAACTAATGAAGATAATTCACTCAAAATTGATATTTATAATAAGTTTTAGACAAAAAATAAGAATATTATAAATTTTTGGAAAATGGGCTTAGCCACGCCCACTTATGGTTACATGTGTATATCTTGGTAACCGCTACACCAATTTCTTCCAAGCTTGGCACAGTTGTTGGCCTTCGCACAACATACCAAATGGCCGAAAAGTTTTAAAATCGCTCAATAACCACGCCTACTTCCTATATAACGGTAATTTTCATAAATACGAAAACTGCGATATTTTAGTAACTACTGGAGATTATTCACTCAAAATTGATATTTACAATAATTTTTAGACGAAAAATAAGAATATTATAAATTTTTGGAAAATGGACGTAGCCACGCCCACTTATGGTTACATGTGTATATCTTGGTAACCGCTGCACCAATTTCTTCCAAACTTGGCACAGTTGTTGGCCTTGGTATAGCATAAAAAATCGCCGAAACTTTTTAAAATCGGACAATAACCACGCCCACATCCCATATAACGGTAATTTAGAGAAATACAAAATCTTCGATAAATCATTAAATATTGAAGCTAATTTATTCAAAATTGATGCTTGCAACAATTCTTTACCAAGAAATACGTTTATGGTAAAATTTTGGAAAATGGGCGTGGCACAGCCTACTTATGATCACATATAAGTATATCGGTAACCGTTCTACCAATTTGTACCAAACTCGGTGTGGTTATTGTACTTGCCACATAAAAGCAAAACGTTGAAAATTATTGAAATCGGACTAAAATAACGGCCGCTTCTCATATAACGGTAAATTTCAGAAATGCTTGAAACTTCAATATTTCGAAATTGAAGGACGCTAATTTACTCAAAATTGATACACCCCGGCTTACCATCTAGCGGAAGGTTTCGGAAAGGTGAAAAAACATATATTTAATACTTGCGCCGGGTATTTAATGTTCGGCTCCGCCCGAACTTAGACTTTCTTACTTGTTGAAATTGGCCTTATACTTTTTAACAATTATATACCATTTCACTCCACATCACATCTTCAGAACGATTAATTACGTAAGAATGTCGAATATTCTTGAATTTTGATCAATTATGCAACAATAACTGCGTCAAAAGAAAATCCCTTATTTATATGAAATGTCCCTTTTTTCCCTTTTAATAATTTTTGATGCAAAATATCCCTCAAATAGGGAAATTTCCCACAATCTGGCATCACTGCATACGCCTTTAATTATTTTTTTATGTTTTTGGTTTTTCTTAATTACGAAAAAGCCTCTGTGAAGTGCAGAACATAAGCGTGTTCAAACGCAAAAATCGCCAACCAAAAGTTTGGTTAATGTAAACAAAAGTGTGGCTAATATTACCAAATCACTGTTGAAAATATCAACCAACGCATTGCTAATATTAACCAAAAATCACGTTGATAACTTTTCAAGTTAAAATTTGGTAATATTAACAAATTCTTTGTTTGAGTTTTTTCTCAATGAAATTATTTTTAGACGAAAAATAGGTATGTTATAAATTTTTGGATGATTACATGTAATCGCTTGGTAACCGCTACACCAATTTCTCCCAAACTTGGCACAGTTGTTGGCCTTGCTAAAGGATAACAAACGGCGGTAGTTTTCAGAAAGGTGAAAAACTATATTTAATACTTGCGCCGGGTATTTAATGTTCGGCTCCGCCCGGACATAAACTTGTTTAATTGTTCTATTTATTTTGGTTAATTATGGCCTTATAACAATTATATTCAACAATTTAATTGAGCTTGAGGCTGTTTTTCCCGCAAAAAGTTTCATTAAAAACGGCCTCAAGCTCAATAAAATTGTTGAATACTATTTTTCAACATAGACTAACACTTTTTGGGTCAACAGGGTCCTATTTTCTACAAGTTTTTATGAAATTCTCCTTTACATACCAATACCGTTATATGGGAACTGGGCGTGATTACAATCAAATAGCACCCTACCTTGGATAAAGGGCAACCAACATACCTAATTTTTTGTCGTCGAGATATCTCAATTTTAGCTCGACTTATCGTGTGCACGGACAGATGGACAGCTGAAGGGGGAGACAGAAATACTTCAATCGACTTCTCTGTTCATTCTGGGTATTTTGGTATACATGTGTCTATATCTATCTCGATTCTTTTAGTCTGTTACCAACAACCGTTAAGCAAACGGAGCGATAATACCCTTGTGCACAAGTGTGCTCGGGTATAAAAATATGTGAAATGAACTATACATTTCATAAATTTTATAATTTGTGTATGTGTTTTAAGGCAAATATTTCATAGAAACAACAACATTCTTTTATTTTTAAAACTCAATGAATTATGTACATGAACATTAAAATTCGCTTACGGAACTCGTAGGTTGCCAAAAACAAACTTAAATTGAAATAAAAAAATTTCTAGAAGAAAGTTTCAAAATTGTTTGCAAAATTCACTCTTCACACTCCTTCCTACCCCTATTGTTACCATATTTTTGTCTCAAAAAGCGTACGCTCATAGGAAACTTTTCGCATGTAAACAAGCTCAAAGTTTATATTTTGGCCATTTCATTGTGTAACTCCATCAAAAATACAAGTTAACACATTACGAAATAAATCTCTTTATTGCAACAACAAAAAAGTGCCGAACTCGCTTGCATTAGGAAGCAGGCAGTAAAAAAAACACATATTTATGGAAAAGAGTGGTGGGTGCGGTAACTATCCGTTGTCAGCAGATCTGTTCTATTGGAGCCAAGTCAATGCCGAGTAATACACATAAATTGCAACTAAATTGGCTTCACATGCACAGTCCACACACACACACACATGCAGTTAAGCGAACAAAAGCCACAGAGAGCTCACTTATGGGACTTTCGATTTGTGTAGATTTGGACTCATTCATCTTCGCCGGCTTACAAAGTTATGAAATATGGCCGCATCACAAATGAACTGCAGAACTCAAATAGAGGCGAGATGAGCGCATGAGTTATATAAAAAAAAAACTGTGTGGTATTAGAAGTAAGGCGAAAGATGTGGTGCCGCAACTGAAGCGGGACTAGGAGTTGTGTGCTGGCATAAATATGCATATGATGCGAATTGTGCAAGCAAAAATATCCATGAAACAAATCGTTTGCAATAGGATTTTTATGACTTCGTAGATGATGTGAAAATTTGGGCGAATAGGCAGAAGAGAAAAACCAAAAATCGGCCTTAAACAAAAAAAGGAAGCACAGTGGAAATATATGCGTCTGAGTTCATGTAAAAGTTGTTGGCAAATGGGCTTAGAAAAGTTTTGAATACAACAAAAGAAATACACACAAATAATGCACATCGTTTTTGGGCTAAATTATGAAAGCATTATATCAACATAAGTCTAAATAGGATGCCCGCTGAAGGTTAGTTTGTAAAACACTCAGTGGTATTGAGGATGATTCATGTTCATTTGAAACAAGTTCAAATAAAATTGTATAAATACATTTACATATTTAACTGTTGATAGCTCCATTTAATTATACTAATATCGCCCAGTTGTCGAAATTCGACATCTTTTTTCATACACTTTTGAAATTTTACCTGGCACTAATACTAAATCCTTTATTCGAATTACTATTTTGAAGTCCACCAGCATAATTTATAGCGAATTTACAGGAAAACTTAAAGTCGAATTATGAACGTTAATACCGGATTGATTAATGCTAGTTCCACCAAGTCTCCTCCTCAGTAGCTGTTGAAAATAGACCGAAAAAGGAACCTCGATTTTTATTTATAAAAAACATGCAAATGTATTTGTATGTATAGATGAGATGTTCATGACTGACTAATATGTCCAACAATTCAGACTGTAAATAAGCCCGTAAGTACGGTATTGACAACATGTTTTGCTGTGTCAAATTTCAGGACGTCAGCGTAGGCGGTTCCATAGATAAGCGATATAAGAATTTCAATTTGTATGGGCGGTGCCACGCCCTCTTTTCCAAAATCTACCACTTTTCGCAGTAAGTACGGTATTGACAACATATCTTGCTGTGTCAAATTTTAGGACGTCAACATAAGCGGTTCCAGAGGTAAGCGATATGAGAATTTCTGTTTGTATGGGCGGTGCCACGCCCCCTTTTCCATTATTCGCCACTTTTCGTCGTAAGTACGGTATTAATTACATAAGTGGCTGTGTAAAATTTCAGGACGTTAGCATAAGCGGTTCCAGAGAAAAGCGATAGGAGAATTTCAGTTTGTAAGGGAGGTGCCACGCCCACTTTTCCAGTACCTACCATTTTTCACCGTAAGTAGGGTATTTACAATCTATGCATCTGTGCTAAGTTTCAGTTCCCCAGCATAATTGGTTTTAGAGATATAGTGGTTTCCACATTTTAGGGACTAACATTTCTGGATTAGAGAAAGTTATATCCTTTAAATCGGTGAATGTTTCATTGAAATCGAGCGAACGATGCCTTCAAAAAAGGGAATGCAAAATTTTCTTGTGGCATATATATATATATATATTTCTTGCTGTGATGTGGAAAATAAATTACAAAAAAAAAAAAAAAACAAGTGGAACTATCTCGAAGGATACATGCTATGAAAGGGTTCCACCGTACCGTTCCAGCAAGCGAGGGAAGGAAACGAAATTGAAAAGGATAGATACCTTCAACATAACTTAGTAAGTCGCGCAAAGCGACCATCAAGCAATTCACTCCTCTCAAAGGGCGCAATTTATTACCACTACAGTTAAGCATCACTCGCTCAAAATCATAAATGCACCTACTGCACTGAGATCTGCGTTTTCGCGAAATCTTTCGACCCCGGACGATTTCCTGTATCTTTGATGATATCGATTTCTTGGATTTCAATCATATTTTAGCGAAACGCCATCGAACCCTCAAGCAAATTAAGAAAAAATTATAGTTTGAAAAACTAAAACCTCGCTATTATAAATCGCTGCATCTTTTAGGCGCACCAATATTACATAGTTACTTCCCGAGCTAATAAAAGGGAGGTAAAAGAATAACATGTCATTTAGTTCATGCCATGTCGTGAAGTAAAGTTTTTCGGATATAACTCGCTGCTAAAAAAATGTCACGAATTAGACCCCGAACAAAACTTAGTGCAGGTTATACGTAGGATCGAGTATAACATGAAAAGAGGTTTCTCCTAGTTTATTAAAAAATGCGTTATTTTGAGAACCGGAAATAGATTAGGTTCATGAGTTATATGGGAGAAAATACGCAACACCCTCGACGAAAAAAAGTTGTCAAAAGTCAACGTGATTCTTCAGAATTTTCAAACCTGTACATTATTATACAAAAATTACATGGGCTACAAAACTGCATACCCAAAAAATTCTTAAAAAATTTTGAAAAAAGTTGAAATTTTTGATTAAATCTTTTTGAAATTTGTTAAATTTTCCTGAACTGTACACGAAGTTTTAAACTTTTCTTTATACGGTTTATCTTATAGAATCTACTATATTTTTATAAACAATTATACATTGTGAATATTTTAAAGAATAAAAGTCTGATGTTTATGCTGTATACGTAATCGCAGCTCAAGGCATACACGAATCGGTTAATTACCAAAGGCAATCTGCCTTATCCTGGGATTCATCCGAAAACCACCCGTCCACCCCGTCTAAAATGATGGGAAATATTTTTATTGAAAACCACGAAAATTTTACCCACTAAATCGGGGATGCTCTATATTTTGGTTGTATTACCGACTTCCGGCTTTGGCCAGAAGTGAGTTAAACTGACTGTAAGTCAATTTTCTTAAATTACGGATGTATGTTTTTACTACAGATTCGTAATCTAAGGAAAAAATATGTAACTTTTGTTTGAAACTGTTTTCTCGTCCTGGACTCCAGTTTAAAAGTGTTGAAAAAGGCACTTCTGAGAGAAAATATTCAAATAGAATTTGGGTAGTTTTGTCCACAGAATCCGAATCTGTAGTAAAAACATTATATCTAATTTGAAAAAATGGACTTCTGGTTAGTTTAACCCACTTCCGTCGAATCCGGAAAAAAGCTTCCTACAAATGGTATGTACCTACTTTTACGGGCAGTTTAACTCACTTCCGGTCGAAACCGGACGTCGGTAATACAACCAAAAGATAGAGCATCCTCGACTTGGTAATTCATATTTTTTCGTTTTCCAATAAAAGCATTTTCACTCATTTAAGAAGTCCAGAACGAGTTAAAGTTCGAAGGTCATTTAGAGCAGGGGTGCTCATCCAGTAACTTAATTGGTTCAGTTGACTCACAACAACATCACTGTGGCTCACTTTGGCCCAGTTACAACAAACACAGCAAAACAAACGAAACAACCGTCGACTCAGCAAAAACTATCGGGACAAAAATCGATCGACATTCATCAGGTGCGTTCGTATAAAATCTCCAGTAAAAACCAACCATCTGCAAAATTCCGGCGAAATGTGACCAGTTCTCTTACAAGACAAAAATATCCAAAACAGTACGCGAACAGAAAATTTGCAGAAACTTGAAAGTTAGACGAACAGCTGATATAATTTTTGTTTACAATCAAAAGTGTAAAATTTTAAACGTACGAAAACTCATTACAAAGTGGTATCCTGGCACAGTTTATGGATTAAACAAATAACTACTTACTTCTTACAAGTTTAATCAGTCGCATTTTGTCATTTTTAACTTCCAAACCATCAAATTCAATTTTGTGATTTGCGTAAATTCAACCCAACTGTTTTTGATCAGCTGTTTTCCTGTTGGCAAATTGTTGTTGGAAAAAAATTTTCCAGCAGAAACAAGCAGCTTCCCCTCAAAATGAAATGTCACTTTGCTCTCTCAATTTCCCCTGCTTTGCAAGTTTTTTGCGTATGCGAACGCAAAAACCTGAAAGTTTTCGTTAAACATGAACAATTAACAGCTACGTGAACGCAACTATTCACTGCTGCCTCGAGTTGACTTGCATTTGCTCAGCTGATTGCTTTTATCATTGATTTGTTAGTTTGGGGTTAAAATATTTTTTGCAATTCCCAGAACGATGTTGTTGTAATTGATATTGACGTTGTTGTCCTTTGGCTTAGTAACTTAAATTTGTTGAGCACCTCTGATTTAAAGATTGAAAAAGGCACTTTCGAGAAAAAAATTTCAAGAACAGTTACGTATTTTTATCGTTGGAATTTTTATCTTGGAAAGAAGGTTGTAAAGGTTTTTCGCAATTTACATCGACACCGTTAACTTTTCGAAAATACTCATAAATACTTTTTTGTTGGCCGAAAAAAAAAATCTAAATTTTTTATTTGACTTTTTTGCTAGCGCCGTTATTTTGGTTATTAATAAAAAATTAGTGATACAATTTTTTTTTTTTTTTCAATTTTCAACAGCATAAAAGATTTAAGTTGTGTTAAGCATTACGGTCCATAGCACAGTTTTTGGTACGTGAGTAGGCCATGCGCACTGTACGGAATCTGCTAGGAGGAAGGAGCTAGTTTTTTCCGCCGATGTAGGAAAATATCAGACATTCCAAGCGTTGCGTGGAACCTACCATTTTCTTCCGAGTGTGACAAGTTATACATACATACATACATAATGCTTTCATTAAAATTAATTTACCAATTTATAGACTCACGCCTACTAAAGAATCATAAAAAATATCCACACATACAATAAAATAAAAGCTAACCAATCGTAATTTCACCATTCACCATCTACAATCAAGATGTCTCTTACCAAATAAGAACCGTTGAAACTTTATGAGCTGAAATTAAATAAAATTAAATGAAAATAAAATTAGGTTAACGCTTAACTTATGTATTTGACTGTGTTTATTTTATTATTATGTAGATGAGCAGCACATTAAGCAAACCAAAGCCAAACCGAAACGAACGAAACCAGGCAAAATGAAAGCAAACCGAGACGATTCAGGCCGAGCACAGGACATAGCCAAGCGGTAAGCAGAGACCATAAATGAGCGCTAACAAGACAAAAATACTGAATTTCACATACAAACGCACAAACGCACACACACGCCAATAGTCGCCCATATGTGAGAACGCACCCATGCAGCGCGCCACAGCACCACGCAGTTGAACTTTAAGCAGGACTTATGTTTATCTGCACATTTTATGGATATTGTCTACCAATGCCAACACCAACAACAGTTACGAAAACCTATTACTTTCCGCTTGCATTTGCTCATAAGTTACGTATACGAGTAGGTGGGTCGCAAGCACTGAACGCATTTAGCTACATACATAAAAACATACATATGTACATAAACACACTACGAACAGACCGATCCCCACAGCTGCCCTTGCCACTCTGCATCTGATTTAGTTAGTGCCAATAACAGCAACAACCACGACAACAACACTAATAGAACTGCATAAAAATGAAGTCACATAGCTACTCTCAACATGTGATTGCCAAAGATGTATGTAAATGTCAAGATCTGTTTAAAATTATATACTTTTATTTTGATACGCTCATTGTCGCAGTGGCCTGAGGATGCGCACACACACACACGCGCGTTCGCCATTGCGATTAAACCCAGCAGCAAGGAGAAAACCATGAAATTTACATGAAAGTGTACATATATGCGATGCATATTGATGCTAACATACATACATACATTATGTACATTTGTACATATGCCATACATACTCGTAGAAAATAAAAAAGGAATGACACCAAATAAATACAGCTGGAATGAAAATGGCGCTTAGGAATTAATTTAATGGTGCGAATGAAAGCGAAAACCCAACAATTTTATTATGTTGGCAAATGATTGCAGTCTTAGAGTGTGTCATCCAAAGTTTAAAAAAAAATAAAAAAATAAAATATCTATTGCCCATAACTGCTTTAATATTAAAATATTCACTTTATTCTCGGGAAGACAAAGATCCCCTTATATACTTGAACTCGCCACCCATGGTATTGATAAGGAAAGAAACTCCCTTCCAAAATCTGCAATGGCAATAGATGGTCACACGACTCTCACCTACTGACAGAGCGCACTCTTCAACGACAGCACCCTGAAAGAACAACTGATACGGCGAGGAATGTCTCGAAGCTACAGAGTAAAAAGATACCGCCTACAGGACCACGCTGCCATCGGGGGAACGCGTCGTTTATGGAATAGATTAGGGAAGCGAAAGATGGAAGTGAGTCATATTGTGCCGAAGTACTTGAAATGCTGACCAGGGCTGGCAGATATTTAGAGTCGAAAATTCGCACACGGGTAAAAAGTGCTGGGTGAAAAATCAATAAAAATTAGTTCGATCAAACATTTTTGGCGAGCAAAAAAAAATCATTTGTATGTGTTTAGTTGAACACAGACACATTTTTACATTACTACACTGCCGGAACAAAGCATTGGCACATCAAATTTTTCACAATATATGCAACAATTTTTATTCGAATATTTTTCCGCCAATGTATAAAAATACGATACATTCTACAACAAAAAACTTAAAAATATAATTCGTAAACTTTGTGCAAAACTCGCGAAAATTAAGCAAATTTTCATTCAAATTTTCAGCTTTTTAATCAGATTTTTTTAGAATTTTTTTTTTGAGTATGCAGTTTTGCAGCCCATTAAATTCTAGTAAATGCAAGTTTGGTGTTAGTCAAAAATCGCATTGATTTTTGAGAATTTTTTTTTGTGAAGGTGTTTTTTTCCATGTAAAGTATTTTCGAGACATTTTTTTATATGGAAGAGACTGCGTAAAAAAACCACTTAAAACTTGTACTTTATTATAATTAAATTGATTGGGCTACAAATAGACACACTCAAAAAAATTAAAAAAAAAATCTGATTAAAAAGATGAAAATTTGAATGCAAGTTTGCTGAATTTTCGAGTGTTGTACAAAGTTTAGAAATTATATTTCTATATTATTTTAGAATGAACCATATTTTTATAAAATATTGGCGGAAAAATATTAGAAAAAAAATTGTTGCATATATTGTAAAAAATTTGCTGTGCCAATACTTTTTGCCGGCACTGTAGGATAAAACTGTAGATTGTTTGTCTGTTTGAACTCACTAATTTCCGGAACTACTGAATGGATTTTTATGGGGCTAAAAAAATTAGATCTGGCAAGGGGCGTGGCACCTCCCATAGACGTGACATTTTTAATCAGCTATAACTTCGGAACCGTTAGTCACAGGACTTTGAAATTTGGTGTCTTGACATATATGTCCATGGTATATGCTTATTGTAAAGATGATACACTTTTGAAAAGGGGGCGTGGCACATCTACAGGTGTGAAATTTTTAATCAGCCATAACTTCGGAATCATACCTCACATGAATTAAAAATTTGGTATGAAGTAGAGATGGGCACGGGCCCGGCACGAGTGCAAAATCAACTTTCAAAAACACGCGTGAGCCCGCACGTAAAAATTTTAGAAATTTAGAAAATTTTAGAATTGATCATATGTCGAATGCTCTCGAGTGGGATGGCCGATAAGTATTTATACTTACACACCGCAAAAATAATTAAAAGTATTGTTCATAAGGAGGCCTTGAATTAGCTAAGAAAAATAGTGTATGTCTCCTTTAACTTATGGGAAGCCGAAAATCTTTCTTACTGTTTTATATTTTTATTTGTTTACCCCGAACGTCGTCGAATGCTCTGCATAATAAAATATACTTTTGCAAACAATTGTGCCGACAGATGGCGCTGGAGTTGAGATATTTAGAGATTCCGTCTCTATCGTACGACCTGGATTAACAGGCATTAACTTTTTGAAAAGAATTGCTTCTGCAAAAAAAAAAAACGGCCCAAAATATATATGGCGCCGGAATCAAGATATTTACTAGGTAATAGGACCGAATATAATTTCTTAGAAATGTCTACTAAGAAGGTCACTTCACTCTAGGATTTACATGAATGTCCAATTTTTCATTTTGCACCTGTAAACTCTACGGTCCTTAGCGTACTAGAGATTCCTTAAAATTGAGACCTATCCAGCACACTAGGTTTTGTTCTAATCTAAATTTTTTTCTAAATAGTAGTGAAAATTGCGATGTTAAATTGTGTCATTTTAAATATTTTTAATTCTTCATTTATAATAGTGAAAACATACATTTTTGTAATTATAAGTAAAATGTAATTATATGAGATTCAACAATTTTCGAGCCAATTCAAAAAACTTTTAAAAATTATTCTGCCATTTTGGATACGCCATTTTGAATTTTAAAAATTTGTTGTCAGAATTATAATCAACGACCCCAAATTCCCCCGAGTAACAAGTTTCGAGCGAATTCAATAAGTTTTTAAAAAATGTGTGCGCCATATTGAATTTTTGAAACCTGACTGAAGATTTGTAATCCGTGGCTACATTAACTAGTAAATACGAAATGGTGTGTAAACTCATCAACGCGAATCTGTTGAAATAGTTTTGCCCCGCTAAATTCTCTATTCAGAACACTGTGCGATGCACTGCGTTCTATGTGGATATCGTTCGAAATCGTAAACGAGACCTATTTCTGTATAACAAAGAGAGAGGCTGAATTACGTGAGTGAGAAGAGCTTAAAATTCTGGGCGACACGAAAAACTTTCGAAATTTTTATCAGACGTCGGCTTACGGAAGGTTTCAAGACCTGCCAAGTAAGGTTCTATCGATCGTATTGTGTGAAAATCCAAAGCCTACCGCCAACTTACTGATTGAGTCTTATCTGTGTGGTCTTAGACCTTGTAGTCCACCATATAACATGTTTTCACCATATGCCGAGTCTTGGAAAAGACCCACCAGAAATGACTTGACGCACATCGATTTCAAACGCCGCTTACCGACAGCACGAAAAGGAGCAGCATTAATGTCGCGATGGCTGAATCGGGTATCTCCGCGAAGCTGAAACGACTGTGTAAAATTACGTTGAGCGATACCATCAGCTCTGTCGTAATTTGGAAGGGCCTCATCGAGTCGTTTTATACCAAAATAAGTTTCCGAAGGACCGACTCCTTATCGTGAGTATTTATTTATTTATTCCTTCTGATGCTGAAGATAATAATAAGAGCTACAGAGCTGAATCACTCATGTAGGTATATGTTTTGCAAGAGTGCACAACTGCTGGCTTATTCGCAAACCGATTCTATTGACATAATCGGCATGAATAGCTGCACTTTTTCTAAGTTGGACATGCAAGCAAAGAGAATGGCTCTGGAGGTGAATGAGGTCAAGGCGAACTGCCTGCTGCCATCAAGAAAAGAGTCAGCGCATCACGTCCATGATTTCGTTTATTTGGGTACCAGCATTAACACTTACCAGTTTCCCACAAAAACCAAAAAAAAATATCTTGGAGAAATACAGAGTTCTCAAGTTGATATTCAACATCATTCTCCAACCTACCTTTGGACTGGAAGTTCAGATGGACTTGAGAAAAACAATTTTCTTCAACATGGCAGTACTACTTTTAATATAAAACAAGTAAGAGCAGCGCTGTCATCGGCTATGCCGAAGGCTTCATACCTTTCATGAACATCTGCAAATTTTACTTTGACAGATTACTGCTTTTGAATACATCTGCATACATCGATAGAGGAGTTACATACTTATATAAAAAATCGCATCTAAACAATCAGAGGTATGGAAGATATACTTTATATGGCACCAATCTAAGTGATTTTCACTGCTATGTGATCGGTATGTAAACCGGTAACACAATTTATTGGGTTTAGTTTCCTACATAAAGGAGATATATGGCAAAAACTGGTATCTTAACAATCAGTGCTATAGGAGATAAAGCTTATACAGCATAGATTTTGACGATTTTCTCAGTAGACTTTGTATTATTATTTATAAAATATCTTACGAAATTTATCGGTTTTAGCTGTTCAAATAAAGGAGTTTTGGAGTAAAATCCCATATCTGAACAATCAGATGTATGGAAGATATATGTTGTAGTCATCCGATCCTTGTTATTTTCACTGTAAGTATTCTGTTAATAATGAGTGAAAATGGTGCGAAATTTCATGTTCCTAGCTGCATAAATGGAGGAGTTATGATAAAAGACCTCATATCTGAACAATCAGTTGTATGGGGGCTGCAGGTTATAGTGACCCGATCTTTGTTATTTTCGCTGTAAGTCTTCTGTTGATAATGAGTGAAAACAGCGCGAAATTTCATGGTCCTAGCTATATAAATGGATGAATTATAACGAAAAATCTCATATCTGAACAATCAGTTGTATGGGAGCTATAGGTTATAGTTACCCGATCTTTTTAATTTTCACTGTAAGTTTTCTGTTGATAATTATTGAAAACAGTGCGGAATTTCATGTTCCTAGCTATATAAATGGAGGAGTTATAACGCAAAATTTTATATCTGAACAATCAGTTGTATGGGAGCTATAAGTTATAGTGACCCGATCTTTGTAATTTTCACTGTAAGTATTCTGTTGATAATGGGTGCAAGTATTGCAAAATTTCATGTTCGTAGCTGCATAAATGGAGAAGTTATAAAGAAAAATATCATATCTGAACAATCAGTTGTATGGGAGCTATATGTTATAGTGGTCCGATTCTTCCGGTTCCGACAAATGATTAATACATTATAAAAATACACCCACCTACCAAATTTGATCCGGATATCTCGAAAACTGAGAGACTAGATTGCATACAAACAGACAGACAGACGGACAGACGGACATGGCTAAATCAACTCAGCTCGACGTTCTGATCATATAAGTATGCATTTTCATGGGTCTATCTCTTTTTGTTCTGGTACTTACAAACATCGGACCAAAGTTATAATACCATTTCATGCTCATGAAAGGTATAAAAATATGCAAAACGTATGCATTCGAAGGTATAAAATCGAGACGTAAAAAGGGATAGATAAATGTCTTCAAAGAAAATAAAACATGATGCTTGAAACACAATACCGGCGAACGGCAAACTTCGCCGAATTGGGCGATGCTGTCGTTTCTCGTTCGCCCAGCTATTTCGCCTACTTAAACAGAATTAGAGCTGTATGAAAACAGCTCATAACATTTGGTAGCCTTTATAATTTGGGTGACCATATTTAGAAAAAGCTAAACCATATTTAGGAATGAGGAAATGATAACAAATATAAATATAAAACAAAAAGAAATTATTATAAATTATTTTATTTTAAGCCAGATTTCACGAATCCGCAACTGTATTTTTTAAACAACAAAAATAATTCGTGTTTATGTTGTTTTCTTTTAAAGCGTTGAAAGCAAAGAAGAAATACGGCCACCTTAACGCGCACGTACAGCTGTCATCGCCCAGAAGCGCGATAGAAATAAATCTAATGCCACGAAATGCCACCGAGCGAACTTTGCATTTCGCTTTGACTGTGTTTAATTTCACATAATTTCGGGTGATCTAATTTTGATAGCGCGTAGACTTATAGACCCGTCAGAATGGGTACTTGTACGTCAATAACGGAAAAGTATCCGAAGGAAGTGACGTACGTACCGTAGAGATACGCCATAATGAAGGTGTTGTGTCTGCAAACAAAAATCAGCTGTTCCTTATGGCCGCGTACTTGGGGTTTACAACTTCTCCACTTCTCTTGATGTCTTCATCATATCTCTGGCTTTTAGAAGACAGTTTATTGTCTGGATTCCTACTTTACTCAAACAATGTGTAAATTATGTGCATATTCTCATTGGTTCTGTCTTGTGTAAACGTGGGATTATAAAACTGTCAGCAGTGACGGACGTACGTGCGACGAAAGTTGAGTGTTGGTCAACGTTCGTTGGGGCCGTCGACGCAAGGGTTGCCAATCTGACGCTCTCTATGCAAACACACACAGTCTACTCAACTGTCAGTTTCAACCTTGAGCGTAACGTACGCAAATTACCCATTACTGTCGAATTGAATACTACAAAACGAGTAAAAAAGGAACAGTCCAGCCCCTTCGTCTTAGTCTGCAAGCTGTATCGGAGACACAGCCGCTAAATTTAAACGTAGAATACGTGGTATGGTTAAGAGCACATCCAAGTCAAAAACGAAAGCACACATAAGAAAAAAATATCGATAAACAAAGCGATAATAATATCGATAGCAAAATCGATAACAAAATCGATAAAAATATTGATAACAAAATCGATAAAAAATATCAATATCGAAATTGAAAAAATTATGAAAACAAAATCGATTATGAAATCTATACAAAAAATCTATATAGATTATTATATCGATAAGTCCCGGGAACTCCGAAAATTTCTAAAATCCCGAAAGAGTCTCCAGATTGAGTCTCCGTCTATATCCTTTTCTCTATAATTACCTTTATTTTAATCTTTCTTCCTCTATCTTCATCTTTACTTTTATCGGTATCCTCATCCTCACATTTTTCTTTGTATTTATCTATGTTTTTACTTTTGTGTTCATCATATTCTTCATCTACATATTCCCCTTCACCTTTGCCCTTTATAAGTAAAGTGTTTAAATTTACCGGCCGAAGTGGTTTTTGTTTGGAAAATCATTTATGTCCATATATTTGAATAAAATAAACATACTTACAAGATATCAACCAATATTTCCCATATACCCAACGAAAGGAAATCTCTTGAATTCGAACAACGAAAACAAAACATTCGAGCGGTTTTCGCGCATTTTGGAAAAAAAAAAATGCTAATTTTTTCAACAATTTTTGCATTAAAATGCTCAATCTTTGTTGGACTCATTAAAAATTTGTACACAATAATATTTCTATCGCCCCAAAGAACCTTTATCCCGAAAATGAAAGTTTAATCTGCAAATCGTAGGTTGCTAGAGCACTTTAAAGCTCAAAATTAACCCCAAAATTAGCCAATATTTACCGTTGTTTCTACGACAGAAACCGAATTGGTTACTTACAAAAATGAATCTGTCGATAGGTTTGGAATTTGATCTTTCAAACGCTTCACTTTTCTTTCAAATCGCTTCATTAGTTCTCGTGCAATAGGCGTTTTCGTAAAGCTCTAAAAATTATAACTACAACATTTCAGCATAGCATCCATATCGATACGTAAGACGTATCGTACGTCAAAAATTAATTTCTTAACTTATCTATGTATGTCCTTTCATTCAAAAATATATAAATTATCTACTATTTTAATTTCAGTATTTCAATGATATGTTTGAGACTAATTAGAGATTCACACTGGCGTTAAAGTTGAAAAATAACTTTTTCTCTACTTGAGAAACAATGCTCTTATCATACAAAGAAAAATGCCCTTTTTGTTGAGAACGCTACGATCCTTCACTTGAGGTACTGTTGAGAAACAACGTTGGTCTCAACTTAACCTCAAGTTTAGCTCAAACCTAAATGTTTGTTGGATTACGTCAGCCTTGAAATCCATCGGAGAATCAATCTTGCCAAAAAGTGCTAAATACTTTTGACAAATTAGTTAATCGAGAAGTAAAGTCCTCTATCGCCATAAAAATCCATTCTGTATAAGTTACTGATCAATGAGTGAGTCATTACGCCCGTCTTGGTATAACTACATATGTAGCAGAAGCATGGGTGGGAGAAAGAGTATGCTGAAGAATTATATACCTTGCGAGATGAGCTGTATGAAATTATACAGCGACATTGAACTTGGCTTCACGTGGCATTTCCAAACGGCGTCAGTTGGCATGAAAGAGAAACGAGCCAATCACGATGAAGAAGCTTCGTTAGCAAAGAGATAAAATATATTACCAATAAAACTAAATTTGGGCAATTAGCATAAATTTTTAAACGAATCATGCTCATTATATCTATGTATATATTATGAGTAGCTATGCAGTTATTTCTTCCCATAAGAAACTTACTCGTTATCTGGCATGACAGAGCTTCAAAAAAATATTAAATAATTCATCAATTAGTACGTCTCGCCGCTATACTTTGCCCCTTAAGCGATTAAGTAGATGGGATATATTTAGAGCCATCATGCTGTCTGTCCTAACCAGTAAATCCCACTCACATGTTGCTGCCAGCCAAAAAATCTACAGACAAACGTACACAT
The DNA here is from genome assembly GCF_013731165.1 of Rhagoletis pomonella. Taxonomy (NCBI): domain Eukaryota; kingdom Metazoa; phylum Arthropoda; class Insecta; order Diptera; family Tephritidae; genus Rhagoletis; species Rhagoletis pomonella. The sequence goes on along the minus strand of NW_023459317.1, from coordinate 23,443 downwards.
GCATATAATCGTACCACTCGCGCTGAGTGACAGCGCGGTTGCCTTGTAGTACTCCTAAATATATGTATGTCTGTATGTATATAAATGTGTTGGTGGCTACTGTTGCCGCTGGTGCACTGTTGACGAAGGTGACGGATGCAGCCAGCGACAGCAATGAACCCATAAGTCAAACTAACAAACGCATCAGTTTCATTTTTCCCACTTTTCCACAACTAAAAAGGCACTTTCAGTTTTTTAGGTGGATTAACTACTTTATCCCTCAAAGCAAAAAAGGAAAACAAAAAAGAAATAATAATAATAATAATAATAAAAAAAAATTTAAAACTCTGGTAAAGCAGAAACTGCATAAGGGCAACAACAAATGAGCGCGCCAAAGCATATTGGCCTCTAGTTTTCCGCTATTTGATGTGTTGCCTTATTACTTGAATCCCTCGACTGCCTGACACTGGGCGCTTAAATACACGCACTATTTGTAGGAGTTTATATACAAATGGACATATGTACATATGCGCGTTTGTGCCCCTGGAAATGTTAGGCGCGCATTCTGCAGCGCTATGCCTACGCTGTTTTTTTTTTTGCTGTTTGTATCTATGCACGCTGGCTGCTCTGTTTCATTTCAATTCCGAACGGCTCCTCCAGATGAACGACACTGCTGCCTTGTTGCTGCTGCTGGTGCTTTATTTCGTATGAAAATCAAAAATTAAAACAACCTGGGCGGGATTAAGTAGGATTAGAAGGAAACGAAGCTAATTTTATTGCACGCGAGTGAGCGAGTGTGGGCAGAAGAGCGCACGCAAACACAAACTCACAGACACAAATATTTATGTAATACAAACGTACAACCAATCCCCAAATTACAACCTCAAATGATCAGCGCACCAAGTGTACCAATGTAGATAGATATAGGTATACATACATATGTACATACTCGTCCATACATACATAGTGCCTGCTGACTGACTGCTGGAGCCACGGTGATATGGAGCAAACGGGGTTGCTTCACAGTATTTTTAATTAGATATTTTCTTGCAGTATTAAATAGAAATAAAATTACTGTAAATTTTTATACAACACTACGCAAATGTTTTGCTTTGCTAGCTAATGGGATTCCTTTGCAAGATACGAGGGTAGGTCCAAGAGTTCGTGAAATGGAGGGGATGGACACCTAACCCCCCATAACCCATACCCTCCAGTTCACAAACTTCTGGCGGCTGCCTTAGTGTCATACTAATTGGGGACTCGTTATTAGTATATTAGTCAAGTTTCAACCCTAATGTGTCATTAGTTTACGCATATTCGCACAGTGGTTTGAAAAGAGAATCTAGCGGAATAATACTATTTTAAAAGATTCGCGTTGATAGATTGTACACCACTTTGCATCGATTAGTTTATGGGGCCACTGTTTACAAATCTTCAGTCAGGTTTCAAAAATCCGATATATTAATTTTTTCATAAATTTCCAAAAAAATTTAGAACTCACTCAAATGATGGGTCCAATATGATGGCTTTCTAATTTAAAAAGTTAGTGGATTTTAATAGAACATAGTGAAAATTAGGTTCCTCTTAAATTCAAATACTAAAGAAAGTTGGAAAAAGTTGGCTATGGTTTTTAGTGTACCTATGTGTAGTTTATACGCTAAGTAATAAGAAGATGTTAATATAGTTTGGCAAAATTTTGCAGAATTTTTTTCTGCAATTTTTAAATTTAAAATAATTAAATTTTACTGATACTTACAAAAATGTATGTTTTTCACTATTTTAAATGAAAAATTAATAACTTTTAAGATAACACCATTGAACGTCCCAATTTTCACTACAACGTAGAAAAAAATTTTAATTAAAACAAAAACTACGGTGCGGAATACGTCTCTAGGGAACTCAGAAATTTTAAGAAATTTCTGGAACGTGTCCTGAACGTAGCGTTTACTGGTGCAAAATTTAAAAATTGGACTGTCATATAAATCCTAGAGTGGAGGCGCCTTCTTATTAAATCCTCATAAGAAATTATATTAGGTCCTAGTACCGATTTAAAGACTTTCATTCTTAGTATTTCGTCCCGCTAGATTATCCATTCAAACCACTATGTTAAACAAGTCTGCCTGTGTTAAACAAGTGTGGCATGGACTGTTCAAACATGGCAAGCCAGGCATCGCTTCGAATCGTTGGTTCGCCCCCCCTATAGTCCTGACCAGGCCCTGGACTTTTATCTCTTTCCAAATTTAAATAAAAAAGTTAAGTGAATGGAAATTTTCCGACGACAATGAGGTCAAGGGGGCGATTTTGGCACAATTTGAGGCGAAAGACAAAAAATATTTTTTCGACAGTTTAGAAAAATTAATTACAAAGGCAATAAATGTATTCGGATTAAGGGACATTATATTGAATAGGAAAAGTAAATGTATTTTTTTTTCACTTACAACGTTTCCATTCCACGAACTTTTGGACCTCGCCTCGTGCCTACATATGTAAGTATGTACATACATATGCGTGCAAATGCGTACTATGTATGTATGCAGATGCCTATGCCAACTGTGGGTGTTGAATTGGTTGTTATGTTGGCTCTATTGTGGGCGATGGATTTCAATTTTTGAAATGCACATTTCATGTTATCGTTTTCCTTTTTCGAGCGTGAATTTAATCAAATCAGCCAAAGTGGCAGAAAATGGCAATTACTCTGCAGTTTTGTTTTATGTCTTCATTTTTTCACATTTCCCATTTTGTATCTGTATTTTATTACATTTTACCATTTTGATCCGGGGACATTAAATTTTATTGCTGAGGACTTTATCATTAAAATTTTATTTCGCATACAAATCCAAGGCTCTCTTATGTATGTATGTATGTATTTAGGTACATAATAATGTACACTGCTATACATAATAACATTTACATACCTTCGCCTGGATAAAATATTGTCGTAATCGCCATTTTGACGATTTTTATTTATAGAAGCAGTTATACATATATTTTAAAATAATAACTTTCGATTGGTGTTGCTCCACGCAGTTTCCGCGAAAGAGGGTCCGGTGTGATGCTTAAGCTACACGGCGTGCTATTTATTAGGAGATGTGGCTCTCGATTTATTTTTGGTCTATGGAAGTAAATACAGACATTGATTCCGCATACTATGTATCTCATTTGTGGAATATATGTCATAAATAACTAACATGATAATTTTTTTATTAAATGAATCGCCTACCATACAAATTGATTGAAAAGTGCGCACCACCCTGGCTTTAGAAAACTATGATGCTGCGTTAGGAAAATATTTTCCAATTAACAGGAATTTCTTCCGTAAAAGTGGAAAGCGCAACAAACTAAGTGCGAAAGCCGTGTAGCCTGGTATGGGGTCAGAAAGAGCTGCAAAAAAATGCATACTACGCCTCAATAAACTACAGTGTCTCAATCACTGGATCAGTGGGAGCTTTCTACACTGCTCTGGAGACGCTTCTAAGACAAACAAATCGATTTTTTTTATATTTTGTATGCAATAATCTACATACATTAGGGCGGGTAAATTTTTTATGACTATGCGCGTATAGCTTACGAGGATTCTACCTGAAATTCTAAATAAATTAGCCGAAGAAACCAAATTTCGAAAATATATTTCGTATCAAATGGGAAAATTTTCACTGTTACGCCCTAAAAATGCGAGGCCCCCATGAGATTGGGCGTAACGCGAGCTATGTGGGACCGCTATATGGAACTGAAGAGGGTAGCGAGACGTATTTGCCGCAATAAGAAGAGAGAGACCAAAATACGTGAGTGCGAAGAGCTTAAATGCTGGCCGACAAGAAAAACGCCCGAAAATTCTACCAGCGAGTTAGGCGACTTACGGAAGGTTTCAAGACCAGGGCGAAGTCCTGTAAGAACATCCATGGCGACCTAGTGAATGGCAGCAGCACTGAAAATAGTGGAGAAGGCGAACCCGATCCCCCAGTCGGTAATGGAGTGGATGTCCCACCGCCAGACTATGACGATGTACGAATAACGATTATGCGGCCGAAAACCAACAAAACCGACGACTGGAATTTAAGTGTGTTCTGCCCAGTCCACAGGAAAGGCGACCCCGCCATACGCGCCAACTACCGCAGGATCAGCCATCTAAGCATAGGTTGCGAGGTTTTACCGAGTGTATTGTGTGAAAAACTGAAGCCTACCGTCAACGAACTTATTGGGGCTTATCAGTGTACCACAAATCAGGTATTCACAATACGCAAAATCTTGGGAAAGCCTCAAGAGATAGGAGTACAACACCGTCAGCAAAAAAAAAAAAAAATATTAAAAATCAGAAATTTAAAAATTTAACAATTAAAAAATTAAACAAAAATTCTGAACAAAAAATTTTAAACTTTTTGAGTGTAATTGTTAAAGTTTATGGAACTTTTATAATTTCTTTACGAAGTTTGAGTACTAGGCACTCATGAAATTTACTAGGTTGTACACCAAAAAGTTATCGGTTATCTGAGATTATTTTACAATTATAATTTTTGTATGGCTAATCTCATTTTCTAATTACAGATTACGGAGTTAAGCTCGCAAATGAGGATAATCTATTTATATGTAAACCTATTATTAGGCGATTCAGTTACATACATACACATATAGGTTTTTAGAGAGTTGTGTAGAGAATGAAGTTGCACGATTTTACCCGATGCTTGTTTTGTTCCCGTACTTTTTGCCATTATAAAAAAGAAGGTAATTTCAATAAACAACTTTGTGACGGATACTGAGATGTTTGAAGCTTCATAATTTGTTAATTTTGCAAGCAGCGTTATCATAGTGTTAATATTTAAAAATAAATTAGGGAATTTCGTAATGGGAATTTCTTTCACAGTAAATGGGTGTAAATATTTTAGTCTTCTAAGGCGAAACCAAACAAGTCTAGTACATGCTATACATACCTATGTATTGAAAATATGTACATATACAGAATGCAATTTTACTTCGAAGTACAATGGATAATGGCATATGTACTTACGTTTATGGTATTTCTCACCCCTACCCCAAAACTGAAAATTAATCTATATGTATGTATGTATGTTGCGTTAACATTATTATATGTTTTTATTTAGGTAATAAATTCAATAAACCCATCAAGAGGTCATTTTTTCTCACCTTATTTTCATTTTTATTTTAGATTTGTTCTCTTTTAACTTTAGATTTAAATATCGTATTGGAGAAAATGTCCTTCCCAAAAAAAAAAAACGTTTTACAATTCTTTCATAGATAGTAACATTTGAATTGTACAATAATTTTTTTTTAATTTGGACTTGTTAATTTTTCACCATTAATTTCAATAAATTTCGAATTCAAATGCTGCAAAAGACTCAAAAAATCAGCACTTGGTTTATAAAGACCACCTTCAGATATGAGTTAATTATTGCCTTTCCCTTGTTATCGACGGACCCAGTTAAAATGATTTCAGAATTTTTTAAATTTTCGCCTTGCTATTTTATCAATAAAAAAAAGGTTTTACTTACAGCATTTACTAGCTGCATAAGTAAAGCAAACACAATATCGATGCCATTTTAATAAGTCCACTAATTCAAAGAACCGAATAAAAAAATACGGCCTTATTCTTTTATATATACATATGTAAGTCACAATGTCTCACACATATGTAGGTATGTACATATGCATAGTATATGTGTGCATAGTAGTTTAAATATATATATAATATATTTGATTATATTCAAAACATTTGCCCTTGATTGACAATGTCTCACACATATGTAGGTATGTACATATGCATAGTATATGTGTGCATAGTAGTTTAAATATATATATAATATATTTTCAATTTTGATTATATTCAAAACATTTGCCCTTGATTGGACTTTTTACTTTAATCCCGGTGACTTAGTCGCTTGCACCCAACCATTCTGTCATCCTGGCGTGCAACAGCCGGACCATGCAGGCATTTCCGTTTTGACTTTACAGTTCGTGACTTTTGTGCGATGCCGTTTTTTTCTATATTTTCCCTACAGTGCTCTAAGTGTTGGCGTACATAGTACAAAGTTATGTGTGTAAGTATGTACGTGATTGTGTAGTTGTAGGAGTGCGTGTTTTTTTATGCACAATCAGTGAGTTTTACAAAAGGAAGAGCAAATGGTTTTCTCCGCTTTGCATGTTCATACATACATATGTATATACTTGCAGACATACAAATGTCGGTATATTTGTAGGTGTCAGCAAAGTCAACGTTGTACCTAATTTGATTCAGTTTGCTATGACAAGTTTCAAAAAAAAAAAAAAACTTAAGTGAAATTACAATGCCAAAAGGCGGGTGTAACAAAGGAATGAAATTGCTTGCGTATTGGGTTTGGCGAAGGAAGTATGGCAAGATGTGGAGCGAGGAGCTTATGAAAATATCCACTCAGGCGCAACATGGCGTCGAAGACTGGGGGTGAGTATTTCGTGCGCACGCAATTCCATTACGAGATGAAATGGAAAATTGAATCCTTCGTTTTAATTTGTTTACCATCACCAAATCAAAGCAGAAGAAGCGCCAAGCAGCATTGAATACATTTCGAACCTCTTCCACGAACCAATCGAATTTCAAAGCTGCCTTCGAATTTGATATTCATTTACTTTTAAATCTTTATTAAATAATTTCTAAAATTTTGCATTAAAAAAAGTTTTTAAATAAATTTACCACAGTGACCCATATTAGATACTAATACCGGCGACAAAATAGCACGTACCACACACATCCTGCCGACATTAAAGGCAATCGACTTTCTCCTGCTCAACTTGCGGCCCCCATCTTTATACATTTAGGTACATTGCCACCGTTTCGCTTCGCTTGTCACATTAATACATAAACAAATCAGAAATGTAATGATGCAACTCTGCGGCTATTTGCTTTTCTTTACGCTTCATTTTGGTTCGAATTGAAATTTAAATACGAAAAGTAACCTAAAAAAATAAAATTAATGAAAACGAAAATGGAAACGGAAATGAAAACAAAGTCAGACGGCTTTTTCTTTTCTCGCTTCGTTCGTCGATGAACAGCATCATATTTTAGATGACACAATTGAGCGTGTCAATTTTGTATTTGTTGGGCTTAAGTCCAAGTACTCGAGCGGAACACGCGTGGCGTGAAATTAGTTTGACTCTTTAATTTCTCGTCTCTTGTAATTACATACTAAATAAATATGCAGGTTTGTAAATTCACTTGTTTGAGTAGATATTTTCTTGGAAAAATATCTAGAGTAGATTTGATTCACAGCTAGAAGAGGTCAAATGGTAAATGTCTGTCCAACGTTGCAAAGAAACTTTTTCTAAGAAAGCGTTTTCTTTCGATCAGTTTTACCGCTATGGGACTAAAGTCACGGTTCTTGACACCAACCTTTTTTCAAAATTCGTGCGATTTTTGACTCTAGTATTGAAACTCAGAGTTTTAAGGCCTTTAGATCGAGTGGTAATTGCACAATCGAATAACAAGAGTGAATGACAAGAGCAAGGGACAGCCCAGATCATACTGTATCGCATCCCAAATGGATGGTATAACAACACTTCCGATTGATGAAATAAGAACCTTAGTCTAGCGAAAGCCGGGAAGCTGCTGAGATGACTCCACTTCGTCCTCTCTGAAAATTACGATATTAAATCGCACCGCATAGAGTTTGCGCTTAGCCAGCTGCTGTTGGACGCCCCATCGTCGACCATTGACCAGAAAGACAACGTAACTTTGCATGTCGAGGTTTATGCCCAGCGCTGAGCCTACGATAAACCCATCTTTCCAGTAGTAGTTCACAAGTTTTCAAAGAAAATTCTTCCCCGTGCGTGTAAATGGCAATAATCAATTCATCAGCCCTGCAATTTCCTGCGATTTCAGTGTGTTCTAGTGCCTAATTAACTCGATTTGGAAATATTCCTATACGAAAGAGAGAGACGATAGGAATTCCCCGACCAGTTTCGATCGTGCTATGTGCATGCCAGGGCTACGCCGCTAGGCTATCAAAGTAGATATGTAGCCTTCTAATCCGAATTATACTGGTGTGTAGCCTCTACTGCCTCTGTCATAGCTACCTCTTGAGATCCACTGGGAGTTCCTGAATGAGAGATTTTTTGAGAGTGCCTGACACAATACACCTTCTCCAGCTCTGCTGTTCAGCTTCGATCCATCTGTGAAGATATTTATTGGTCCAATGGTCCTTTCCATTCTCTCATTCGCCGTTTGGGTGGATGTGTGTAGAGAAGAACTCGTTCCGGGCCAGTCAATGAACACTCCGATCCATTTCTTTAGAATAAAAGTCGAAGTTTTTAAGAATTTCCGTTCGCTGGGTTGAAGGAGGAACCAGACCTTCTTGACCCAGACCAACTTCACCCGCTATATCAAAAGGTGTGAGGCTAAGCATGAGTAGGCTTAGTCCGGAGCGTTACGCTGATTCCAACAAATGCCGCCCTTTGCACACGCTCCTGACTCTTAACTTTAGTTAATTTATTTAGTGAATCACCTTTGTAGAAGAACGCAGTATTTGGCTTCTAAAATAATTTCTTGTTAAGGATCACGTCCGATTGAATTGACCCTGACGGTGGCCACAAATTATTTGCCGCCTGTCGAGTCCTAGGTGTAGGGCAATTTACATATCCTGGTAAACAGAACGAGCTCCGTCTTTCCATGATTGAAAGCAAGTCTACAACTAGCAGACTAGTTCGTGACCAAGTTTATGTACTCCTGCATAAGATCATACAGTGTTCAAAAACTTTGCTCTGGCAATGAGCGCATCGTTGTTCGCGTAGGCAATAACTCGACATTCTCTACGTTGAAGATCCTCTACGACGTTGTTTACCAATGTAATTTATTGAAAGGCTCACAGAACATCTGCCTGCGGGGTACGTCTGCTCATTCTACCCTGGACGGAAGCGTTTTTCCATTCCGCTTTTATGTCGAGGAGCATACGGAAGCCTAACTAAGTAGCTGCCTACTCCAACGATAGCGCTGGCTTTTACTATTGCGTCGGGTAACGAAAGCCACTGGATATTAAGAAAATCGCCAACTGCAGAGTCTTGCTGAGAGATTGAGCCCTCTCGAGGAATTCCATTTCTTATATAAAGATCAATCAGTCTTTCAAAAGTCTTAAATTAGAGATACGCGGAAGCCTTTTCCTTCCTTGGGAATAAACGCAACCCTCACATTACTGCAAGTCCTCCTGTCTACGTATTTCACTTAGATGGGAATGAGCAAGCGACACGAGACTTCTACAATTTGTATTTGAAGGATATAAAAGAATGAATAGCCTAGAGCAGTCAGCGCTTCTTCAGTATTTCACCAGAGGAAACATAACAGTCTACTGTACGAGTATGGGTAGGCTCACTCGGTGCAGAGTTAGCAGGGAAATAAGCTTCAAGGAATAGTTTAAGCGACTCCTCTTCGCTCATCGTCCAGTTACCCTCCTCGCCTCTCAAGTATTCCAAGGGAGGACAATTTAAGGCAGCCGTGCACGTTTTCGCAGAAATTCCTCTACAAATTGCTTTGCTCTTGAACTTAAAGATATCGAATCTGACCTCGAAAAGTTCCCAGCTGGAGTATAGTCCACTCTTCTTAGCTTTAAAGTGGCGTTTGACTTGCCAGCGAAGCAGTTCGGTTTGGTCGCATTGTAACATGCTGATGTGAACTTCTCAACCAAATCATCAATCGAGCTATCGGTACTAAAGCTCTTCTGATAGCGGCTCAGCTCTTGCCTATATGTCTGAGCTTCCCAAGCACGAATCAGCCGATCTCAGACAGGAATTCTCTGAGTAACATTGTCTGTAGGCGATTCGTTTAATACCTTTTTGTCCTGCTTTTATAAAATAAGAAATATTGTGGGTGTCCATCTAAACGTTTAAATGCATCATAGCCGCACATTATGAGGTTTACGTGGTTACGAGGTATTTAGGAGACATTTACGAGTTTTCTTGATAAATTTTTACAAAAAGACAAATTTTCTTTTGAACGAGATGCATATAGCTCCGCTATTATTTAATTTGGGAGACATCGCTTTTTGTTCCTAACCGAGTAACAACGGAGTACAAAACCGACCAATCTCGCGTTCATATCATGCCTCAGGCAACATTCTTCTATTGCTCGTTTAGGAGGTCTCCCATTTAACTTCTTAGCGAGTTATAAAAGTGGTCAGAGTCAACAAATCTCGCTTATTGGTCCGAAAACATGTCTCAAAGAGACTTTTTTATTGCTTGCCTTAGAGATTTCCCATTTGGATCCAGGAGTGCAAAACCGAAAAATCTCGCTTATTGCTGCGAAATTAGGCCAAAGGGAGTACTCTTTTATTTATCACATAGGGAGATCCCCTTTTAAGTTCTGTTTGGGGCTAGTGCGTTATACTTCTGTAAAAATATTAGGAATGGAATCCTTTGGATAGAGAAAGTATGCTAAATTTGTGACCAGCACTGTCTATACCTACTTAAATATATTTCTGCCTCGAAATCGAATTCATTAGTTCATCTAACAGCATCTTTAAACAATTGTATCAAATGCTTGTACATTTAAATACAAATACATACGTACTAAACACCATATCTACTAAGTATATATATGTGTGTACATATATAGTTATTCATACATACTAACTACGTAATTAGTAATGCCTCGCACAAATTACATTAAAAATGCACAAATTCATAAGTTGCATACATTTCGTTGTTACATGCTTAGAATTTTAGTTGCTTTTGTTTTTGCAATTTACATTTACATACAGCGAGAATAAAAATGATGCAGAGAGAAAACAAAATGGCGTGGGCGGTAGACGAAAACTGACAGTGAACAATTTATGGGTGGTTGATTGCTAAACTACGCACATTCATACATACGTACGTTCATATTTATATGTAAGTATGATTGTTTATTATTCGTATTATGAATGTATGCCAACTAGGATGCCTCACATAAAAAATATGCTGTTTTCGGAATCCAATCATACATTATCAGCACAATTCTCAATACTCTCGGGGAGTGTGCTCTTCGGGAATTTGTTGTCTCCCGAGAAAGAAATCCTCCAATTATTAACTCGCAGAGAGTAGCATTTTCCCCGAAAATTTTGGAGGAGGAAATTCGAAATTCAAAAAAGCTCTTTGACATTTTTTTACAGCTTAACTTCGCCATTTAAAATAAAAAATTCTCAGCGAATTTTTATTCATGATAGGAGGAAGGGGAAAAGAGAGGAAACTCCCATTGAGTTTCTGTTTAGAATCGGCCTATATATATATATTTATTGACCTCTATCAAAACAATTTGAATCAATTCAATGTCATTGGGCGTGGTTTCCTAGGGAGGAAGACATCGACATCTCTTTAATACGGGAACGCCCGAGGAAGACTCGCAAAACCACCCGGGAGCTATTCAAAAAAAATTGTCTAAATGAGAGTTTACGAAAGCATAACAATTAAGATACGGCAAGAAAACTGGCACACCTTGATGGAATTATGAATTATAAGGTCTGGCACTAATACATGGCAATCTTAAGGAAGTATAAAAAGGTTAACCGCGATGCCAAAGGGAGGGAATTTTTCGAATCCATCGAGAATACCAAGGAACAAGCCAGGCTGGGCAGAATCGTCACCAATGGCCACTCTCAACCGACATATGTATAGCGCTAGCACATTTATTTACATATAGTCTAAGCACAGAACAGTTTGGCCCAAAACCCACATCAAATTCAAGTTAAATAAAACGAAAGAAATTTCTAGCGAGGACCGCTCGTGAGGTTATCGCACATCGTTGAGCTCGTTATACTGGCGAGAATCTCGGTACGCACTCTAAGGGTGTGTTCTTAAAGTAGAGCTATTTAAACCATTTGCTATTTATGGTTTTTCTCCCTTTAAGTTACCAGCTATGGACGTAATATAAACAATTGTGCTTCCTGAAGCTTCGGGGGAGGTACTCCGAAATTTTTAGAGGGTTTCTAAACCTCACACATGTTCCGCTAAGCTAGTGTAATATTATGGTAATCCTATTTGTGCTGCAGACCTTTCAGCTGCTCTTAGATCTGCATATCGGAGACAAGATGTCCAAAGATTCGTTCTCTCAACATGTCTACCTAAAATAGAAGACAAGCGAGTCCGCCCTTCATGAAGTGGTTAGAGGTGGAGAAAACATCGTGGCATGTTTCTTATTTACACCTCTGCGCATATAAAATGAAATATTCCGCCTTATCCTGAGCAAGGCGAATAATAATAAGGTGGTAGCAGGAGAGCAAAAACAAAAGTTTACATGTATTTTGTTTTTGCTTTGGCGGCATAAACTGTCAAAATCTATAAGTGTGTGTTTCGAAATTCAAACAAAATTTTTCAATTTGACATTAGAAGCCGTAAGGCGAAACACATACACAAAATCAGCTGATCATAGTAAAACTATGTAAACCAAGAGTGAAACGTGAACCGGTTCGGCGAAAATGAAACTCATGATAAGGCTGATTAGTTTGTAGCTTATAACCTTTCAAAACAAAAACCAAAATATTTTTTAAAACTTTCAAAAAACAATCGTTTATCTCTTTAAAAATATAATAGTAATAATAATAGGTTAGCGCTTACACATATGTTAGTGTTTGGCCGAGCTTCCCACCGATTTGTGGACCTAGAGTTTTACACCGACTCCGAACGGCGATTGTATTTTGATGAGAAGAAGAAAAAGTTCTTGGCAGAAATGCACTCGGAGGTTTGTCATTGCCTGGGCGAAAACAGTTAAGAAAAACCCTTCTCTATATTTTTTTGTGATGTTGCTATGACCAGGGCTTGAACCTGCAGAGCCACTACACCTCAGCGGCCGCCGTTCTCTCTTTAATACTTTTATGTTAATCTCAGTGAATAAAAATGTTACGTTTTTACAAGCTTTTATTTAACTTCCCTTACATATGTATATCTCCTTGAATTTTATTGTCAATTCTAACCAACTTCCCGATGAGCTAGAGACTTGGGACTTTAAACTTAGCTCAAACCCCGATGACAATGTAATATGAAGGACGAATTAATCCATTAGGTGGCACAGGTCTAGAGATGTTCGAAAACCCGTATTTATGGTCCGTTATGGTTAATATTCGGAATGCATATATATTACTTTCATGGAAGGAAATAGGTACCTTTGTTTTATTTTTTTTGTAATAACTTATTAGGGCGTATTCATAGTCAAAATTAAATTCATACCTAAAGCTACTTGCGGCTTTTTGACGTAAGTTTTAATGGGTTATCTGTCAAAAGCGCTACATTTAACTTCAAGTACCAACGTAATTTTGCCTTTAAACCACCTATTTTTTCACAACAATCGATGTTACATCGATGTTTTCTTTTAATACATCGAAAACATCGATGGTAGCAAACATCGATGTTTCTCCACCTCTAGAAGTGGTTCGACCGATTGAGTGCTCGCTCTACTTCAAATAACCTACTGCGGTAAAGGGTACTTTTAATAATGATGCGCGAAGTAGGGCTAGATTTCTGCTTTCGGTCAGGGAGAAGAGCAGTTCAAGCAGAATTAGGTTCAGTAGACAGTATATCCCAAGGGCACCCCGCCAAAGAGGACTGCTTTCATAGCTAGTATGGTTCGTGGTGATGAACAAACGATTAGTAAACCTAGACTCCCAAGGAATCAAAGTGGTGGGTTATCCCGACGTTTTAGCCATTCACGTATCGGGTCAATTTCCATCGGGTATTCTTGTTATGAGTCTGAAAAAACTGAATGATTCTATTTACAAATATGCCAAAATTAGCCAATTTTACAAAACCTAAATTCAAGGGTACAGAACTGGATCTCTCACAAAGGTTCAAACTATCTTGGAGATGTTCTAGATCACAAACTTAAATCGAGGCCCAACATTGAGGAGCGAAGCAGGAAGGCCTCTGTGGCCCTCTATGCAGCCACCACCGCAATCTTATTAGCCATCTTTAATGGAATCCCATCAGAAGTGAAAGTGAAGCCTAACGATAACTTCATATCAAAGATCTGGCTGGACCAGCCACGAACCTCAAGTCGTAAGGACTGGTTTTGGGAATAGACCGAGTGCTTGGGGAATGGATGCCTTTTTTCATGTATTTTGTTCTGTTCAATTTGCCAACATAATGACTTTTGTGATGCAATTTTCGAAGAAAACTTTCTAAAAAGTTTTGCGATGTAAATTTCTTACGAAAAAAGCTATTTCGGAGAAAAATTCCATCTCACGTATGGCCCTGAATTGAGCCAAAATACTTCAATGAGAGTCGAATTTTTCTTTGAATGGAGCGTGAGACACTCTGATGTACATACATATGCATGTGTATAAGTGTGTTTGTATGAGCTTTCATTGCACGCCAACGAAATTTTCATATTGCATCAAGCACACACAAACAGCGCTAATTTTGAGTGTACACGTTTTTGGAGAAAAAAAAGTTTGAAGATGCTCTAACTCCCTGGGTGTCGTGCAATGCAGGCCGCACTTCTTCTCTTAAGTATGTACCAGATGAATTACCAAAGCTTCTGTATAAAGGTTTGTGCATGCCATAACGAAATGTTTGCAAACAATTCGGTTAATTATTCACGCAATGTCGCTGTGATGCTCAAAACGAGGAACGAACAAAAGCAACACTACTATGTGTTTTAACGCATTCAGTTGTTGACAATGAGTTTTGCATGGATGGAGCGTAGGAGGGCCATGACAGCGTAGCAGGCAAGGCTTTTTAATATTTATGAACACAACCGATTCACTAATTATAATTAGGAATTGAAAAGTTAGTAAAAGGATACTTGGCACTGAAAAGCATATATGTATGTACATATATACATAAAGTATATGTATATGTGAGTGAGTGTTTGAGTGTTTACGTGACTGGAATGTAAATTTACTTCCAACGCTTTTTGACGGAAAACGTGGGTAGAAACGCTTGCAAAGGGTTGAGTTTTCAAAAATTCGTTTCGGAAGCCAAGGATGAGGTTATACATGTCCGGTCAATGAGGTTGACGCCGACGAAAAAACGAGATGCGGAAACACTGGGCAAGTTTCAGCGCGAGGAACCGGATTTAGCAAGATGTGCTAAAGGCAGTGCAGCACGAAGGCAGGAGCCTGGGTGTCATGGACAGAGGATGCGGCATAGATCTGACAAAAAGGGTGTCCACGAGAGGAGACATGGTCTGGTCACCACCAGTGGCCGGCAGAAGCACGACCATGTGAGATAGTGCACCATCGGAGATAAGCTGGAAGCAATGTCCAGTAACGCATCGAGACGAGAGGAGCTACAGGAAGACAATTTGGCGTTGTTGCACATGCCGCAGCCGAAGAAAAGCTTCACCTCCGAACAACATCGTAACTGGAAAGGTCCGTATAGGATTGACAAACGGCTGAAGGACGCAGTGCATCGAATCCAGACAGCTGGGAGACCGAGAACCAAGATGAAAGACTAGCCACGTGTGGAGCGGCAAGTGTGTCTGATCGGGACGATCAGACTTAGGTGGAGGGCAGAGCTGTAAAATGACTGAATCAGTAGGATCTGCATTCACTTGGCAAAATTTTGATTGTTTGGCTGTATAAAACAAACTTCATTCCTGAGTGGCTTAAATTATTTTAAAACAAAAACAAACGAAATGTGTTGTTGAATGGCAGAGTTCCATTCAGTATAGAATGTGAATGTAACAAAAGTATTCGCAATCATCGTGATTGTAAATTTTGGTTGAATGCAAACAGTTTTGATCATTCAGTACTACACTGAAAAAATATGCCTTGAAGAAAATATTTATAGGAGAAAATAGTCGTTTTACTTCTGCTTTTGTACTACTGCTATGGTAAAGCATTACCTAAGACCAGAAGTACGTACCAGCTTTGGATGTTCTGTCAATGCTGTTTAAAACCAACTGCATGAACTGAATGATAAAAGCTGCTATCATTTGATGGTTGTTATGCTTGATTATTTCATGTTCTGCAGATTTTCCAATCTTTAAAAGAAAAAGTTATAGATACTAATTGTCTTGGAACATTTTTCACTCAGTTTTCAAGCAACCAAAACTATAAATTTGTACAATATGTTCATGTGAATCAAGCTGCGTTTCATGCGTGGAGGAGTTCAAGCACAACCATTCATTCGTAGGACATGGCTTAGCCCGCGTGGCCGCTGTGCATTGATACGTGACACTATGTCAATAGCGTTTTAAAGTTCATATACCTCATTATTCCATCATTTAAACTTACATATTTTTCTTAGTGTATAAAATTTAATTGGAACTGAATTAGAGAATGCACACATAGCAAAGTGTTCATTCATCTGGAAGCCAATTCAGTATTGAATTCTGTTTACTTCAGCATTCTCAGTTTTTCATTCAGGTATTTACTACCTTACTGTGTGAAATCAATTTTTTTTTTTAATGATTGTAGATTGAAAAAAATATAAGCCACACTACCAGACCAAAGGAAAATGAATGAAATCCTACTTGTAAATATTTCATGATTAAAATTTTAAATGATTTCACAGTTTTACAGCTCTGGTGGAGGGCAGTGTGGCGAATACTGCTGCAACGCGAAGCGAACAACGATAAATAGGCAGAATGTTCGAGGAATGACGTAGAATGTTCCACGAAGAGAAACGTCAAGTTGGATGAAAACTGCGAACAGCGAGAGAAAGAGAATAAGCGAATGAACGTTCTAGAGTTGCCATAAGTGCAAGCGCAGGTATATAAGGGCGCCGCCACAGCGAAGTTAGTTAGTTACAAGTCAGCAAGCTACAAGTAAAGTGAGCAGAGAAGTGAGTTGCGAGTAAGCAAGCTGTAAGCTTATTTGTGCTAACAAGTAGTAAATCATTGTTATTGCTTTAACAAGTACTGTAAAGTGTTTTTACTGTATTAGCGAGTATTGTAAATGGTTTGTTGTACAATAAAGTTAATTGTAGTACAATTTGGTCATCGTTAGCATTTATTTAACAATCCAGCGATACGAACCGAGAGATTTGGGAAATCCGGACGAGGTTTCAAGGATAATCGTAACAATATGTATGTATATAAGACACGAACATTTACCATGATCGTCTACCTTGTACTGTGATCAAGAAACAATGAATAAATGAAAAATTATGATGAATAAAAGTTTATTCATCATCCGCAAGAATGGAATAAAAATTTATTCGTCATTCAAAATTAGAAAAACTATGAATAAAATTGTATTTTTTATTTGAATAATAATTCATTCAAAAACGCCCATCCCTGATTGGATCAGACTAACTGAATGTCAAAAACAAAGCGAATTTATACATTCGCCGTAGTCCAAGGCGAATTTATCCTTGGTCAAAATCAGTTGATCACATCTAGATACACAAGCAAGAGCATTGAAATGACAGCATTGAAACAAAATTATTGAATTAAAGTGAACACAATTTAACGAAAAGCGGAATAGATACAACGTGGAATTTTATACTCTGTTAAGGAAGCGGTTTGCTATGCTTTTGCGGCGCAGATTCCTGCCCAGTTCCTTGCGTGATATCAGCTGCTTTTTGATGATGTTCCTCTTCATATCAATAACATTTGTATTTGAGATCACCCGAGTGCTACCCGATTTCCATGCCACAAATAGCATCATTTACATATTAACCTGTCTATTAGGACTATTTTTGCTATTCAATTTACAGGCGAATATGCTGCAATGTATGTTGATAGACACAAGTGTGCGCAGTAAGTTGGTGCATGTGTGTATAGATTATATGCACAAAAATAATATATAATAACGTCACTCGCCTTGCAGCGGTGGTACTAACACCACCATCTAATGACCGTCAACGTCAATATTGCCGCTACTGCTCGGCTTGCGAAAAGTTGGCTCCACCATTGCATTGAAGAATTTGTTATATTTGTATTCTCAGACGAGATCGCCTCTGAAAAATTATCACGAAACGTATTCCAAGGCGTTGGAAATGGTCAACGTGTCATTTCGGGGGTCTTTTCCTATGTCAGACTTGAGATCGGAAAACTCTTCGTCTGTAACTAATTCTTCTGACTCTGCAGCGGTCCGACTTGCAAATGAGTTTGAAGAGGGATCCCTAGACATCGACATCGTCTGCGTGTCCGATAAGCTCAGCCAATCATCTGCATCTCCGGACACGTTTCCTGTGCCTTGTAAATACCCCGTGTTCCGTGCTAAAAAAAGAAACTCAGGTAATCTTCAACTCAAATACGCCCATATTAAATTGAAGCGATTTGCAATTACCGATTGCTTTTTCATAATTAAGTTAAAACAAGTAAGAAAGTCTAAGTTCGGGCGGAGCCGAACATTAAATACCCGGCGCAAGTATTAAATAGTTGTTTTCCACCTTT
Source organism: Rhagoletis pomonella (assembly GCF_013731165.1). Lineage (NCBI taxonomy): Eukaryota > Metazoa > Arthropoda > Insecta > Diptera > Tephritidae > Rhagoletis > Rhagoletis pomonella. The sequence continues at coordinate 5,178 of NW_023459317.1, read as the reverse complement.
CCGAAAGCTACCGCTACATGATAAGCCGGGGTGTATACATTTTAAGTAAATTAGCGTCCTTAAATTTCGAAATATTGAAATTTCAAGCATTTCTGAAATTTACCGTTATATGAAAAGCGGCCTCAATTTTAGTCCGATTTCAACAATTTTCAACGGTTTGCTTTTATGTGGCAAGCACAATAACCATACCGAGCATGGTACAAATTGCTAGAACAGTTAGCGAGATACATATATGTGATCACAAGTGGGCGGTGCTACGCCCATTTTCCAAAATTTTGTCATAAACGTATTTCTTGGTAAAGAATTGTCATCAATTTTGAATAAATTAGCTTCAATATTTACTGATTTATCGAAGATTTTGTATTTCTCGAAATTACCGTTATATGGTATGTGGGCGTGGTTATTGTCCGATTTTAGAAATTTTCGGCCAGTTGGTATGCTGTACCAGGATCAATAACTGTGCCAAGTTTGGAAGAAATTGGTGTAGCGGTTACCAAGATATACACATGTAACCATAAGTGGGCGTGGCTACGCTCATTTGCCAAAATTTTGTAATATTCTTATTTTTCGTCTAAAACTCATTGCAAATATCAATTTTGAGTGAATTATCTTCAGTAGTTACTAAAATATCGCAGTTTTCGTTTTTCTGAAAATTACCGTTATATGGGAGGTGGGCGTGGTTATTGTCCGATTTTTAAAATTTTCAGCCATTTAGTATGCTGTACTAAGGCCAACAACTGTGCCAAGTTTGGAAGAAATTGGTGCAGCGGTTACCAAGATATACACATGTAACCATAAGTGGGCGTGGCTACGCCCATTTTCCAAAAATTTATAATTTTCATGTTTTCCGTCTGAAACTCATTGTAAGTATCAATTTTGAGTGAATTATCTTCAGTAGTTACTAAAATATCGCAGTTTTCGTATTTCTTAAAATTACCGTTATATGGGAGGTAGGCGTGGTTATTGTCCGATTTCGCCCATTTTCAATACCATCCGTCCTACGCCCAAAAGAAGTTCACGTACCAAGTTTCGTTAAGATACCTCAATTTTTACTCGAAGTTATCGTGTGCACAGACGGACAGACGGACGGACGGACGGACGGACGGACGGACGGACGGACGGACAGACAGTCACCGCTTAATCGATTTCTCTTTTCATTCTGATCATTTATGTATACATTTGTCTATATCGATCTCGATTCGTTTTGCCTGTTACAAACAACCGTTATGTGAACAAAGTTATAATACCCTTGTGCACAAGTGCGCTCGGGTATAAAAATATTTAATTCCATGCTGGTTGTAATGGGAATTGAACCTTGACCCTCTGGAAATTAGCAAATTGTGCAAGCATCTTCGCGCACTCAGCTACAGCCAGACATGTAAATGTGCATTTAAATGTTGAGTTTGAATCAACACCACGCGTGCGTGTTAAGAAAGTATTATTTTTAAGTACGAACATTTTTAAACGATAATCAAATAGAAAATATTCATGTTTACTATTCGTTATTTCCCTCAGTGAATTCATAACATTTTTCTGAATATTACAACGCGTTTTTTCTCTTATTATAGTGATTTGTGAACTTTTATTCAAATTTGTGCAATCAAATCAAAAACCGGGACACTAAAACGAAACCCGGGACATTTTAAGGTTGGACTGGGACACCGGGACAAATAGTCTAAAACCGGGACATGTCCGGGAAAACCGGGACGTCTGGCAGCCCTAGGCTGGAAGCCTGTTTCAAAAAGTATATTACATTAAAATGTTCAGCATTTACATTTAGTTTATTTGCATTTACTCCGTTTGCGTTTCACAATCTATGTATATCTACCAAGCAATTTAGCTGCGTAAACCAAAGGAAACAGGCAATTGGAGCCAAAAAATACGTAAATATATACATACGTATGTACATACTTATAGGTATTTAATGGTAAGGCATTTCCGCCCACATACTTAGCAGGCGAATCCAAATTTAAGCCCCCTGCGGAATCATTTTCTGAATTTGATATCAACACCAATCCAGATCTATGTACGTAACAGACATCTACAGCGGGTACATAATTTATGAATAAAAATAGTTTCTTAAATTTTTTTTTTTTAATCCCCTCAAATGACAAAACCGTTTAAACTTAAAAAATTTGCATAAAAATATTTAAAAAAAAATTTAAAAAAAATTTGAACGTAATCGTAATGAGATTTTTGATGCTGTTTTTTAACTTTTTTCAAAGATTGGTATAAGAAAAACTTGAATAACTGAACCTAAACTCTTCCGATTTAGACTTAAGAGGTGTCATTGGAAAGGTACTTTCTCACCCTTTTTATTTCTTTGCTAATAAACTCATTCAAGGGATGAAAGAGAAAGGTAGGATGAACGAACGTCATTCAAAGTTGAATTAAGATGTGTTGGTATTTAAAAAAAAAACACGAATGATATTTTGGGCAGAAATAAAAACAGTATGAAAAAAGTATTTAAGTTTTTCGTAAATCAATATTTGAAAAAGATTTTAAAATATTTTTATGCAGATTTTTTAAGCTTAATCTCTTTTGTCATCTGAGGGGACTTTTTTCAAAAAGTTCTTTACAAAACTAGTTTATTCATAAAACATTCTATTTTTGGAGGTATTTTCAAATCGGTCCAGCTCACTTAAATCTTTATTATTTTCCCAAATACTTTGGTGAACGTCTTAAAATATAATAAATTTTGTAATCCCGCCGGAAAAACCGCAACTGTTTTTGGTGATGCAGCCTAATGTACATATGTACATACACTGGCGATCAAACGTGAGTGCATGCTGATTTTTGTAAAATATTTGTCGTTTTTTAAGTTAAATATTTTTTTGTTTTTTTTTATAAAAATATTGTTCATTCCATAACCAGAACTTAAAAAATTCCACAAATTTTCCTCTAAATTTTAAACTTTTTAGTCTGAATATTTTGAAAAATTCTGGGTATGTAACTCTAATAATAATAACTTTTTTAAGCGGCTAAAAATCGCGTTGACTTTTATTAATGATTTTTTTCATATAAAAGGTGCAATTTATAATAACTGGCGTTGATTTTTTTAATTTTGTTTGCAAGAGGTCTTTCGCATTTAATTCTACAATTTACTTTTATATGCTGAAATGTGCAAAACCCCGTCAGCAAAACCAATTCGTTAAAAATCAAAGCGATTTTTAGCGGCTTTTTCTAAAAGTTCAGATAAAAAAAGCTCAAAATTAAGATAAAAATGTGTTGAGTCTTTCAAAGATTTGTATAAAGTTAAGGTTTGTAGCGTATATGAGAATCTAGTTCTTTCGAGTTTAAAAGTATGTTCACATATAAATATTATCTCAATCAAAGCTCGTTTTTTAATCAACCCGTTTACGCAGGTAAATCTCAGATTATTAGCCGTCAAATTTTTTGTGCTTCTTATTCTCACATCTCAAGGAAAAGTTATGTTTCTTTTCTGTGCCACCGTAATCACGTTTTTCTGTTATATTAAGCAATATAAATATATTTGAACTTAACATTTTATTAAAAATACCTTTACAAACCTCTTTTCCTTGCTAGCGCCCATTTATGTTTACTTTTACATTTGCCATTTCTCCTCTTCTTCGCAAAAACAATCGATAAAACTAGGATGGACACCGAAAAGTTATCGGTTAAATCTGTGATTATTTTATAATTACAGATTAACCAGGGACGAATTTTATATGGCTAATCTCTTTTTATAATTACAGATTAGGGAGTTAAGCTCGAAAATGAGGATAATCTACTTATATGTGATCCTAGTATAAAAAATATTTTAGGCAACATTTTATTTCGTGTTGTAGACGAGAAATTAAAACATCGGTAAAACATCTATGTATCGTTTTTATAACCGATGGTTTTTAACATCGATATTTGTTGTGGGAACATCGATGTTTTCAAATATCGATCTTTTTAAGAGCGACGTTGCATCCCTACGAACTCGACAAGAAAAAGAGGAAGCACCGAACAAAAGGCAGTGTTCCCAAGTTTTGAATTTGAAAAAGCACCAAATTTTTATTGGTGTATTTTACCGACTTTATATGAATACATAATTTTATTGTAAGGATGCCAATTCAAATCAATAAAAATCAATGTTTCTTGCACAACGGTCGATTTCTTCTGGCATGATTGAAGGTGTTGCTCATATTTCGTTGTCGCTTATGATTGTCACTGTGCCATGATTTTGTTTAAATTTTTGTAAAATTGCTTACCACACTTACGATTGCTATAAATTTTGCTTTTGCCATTTTTTTAAGATTTCCTAATTTGGTGTCTTCAAACTAAAAACAAAAGCACCAAAAACGCACCAAGCACCAAACTCAAAAATTTTCGCGTTTTGAATACCCACTAAATTTGGCGCCAAAAGCATCAAGTTGACAACAGTGAATGTAACAAAAGTATATTATGACGTCAGCGATTGGGTGGATGCTGGCAAACCGACGAAGAGGGGGTTAGCGGTCCGCGAATGGCGCGACCTTTATTTTCTGGATCGTGGGGTGATCGAACAGACTCGTTCGTACTCAAAGCAGCTGTCGGGTGTGCATCTCGATCAAACACATAGTAGCCGAGTGTGGTGTTCGCTTGCGCTCGATTTTTAGTGAGGGTGATCAAAAAAAACTCGATCAAACTCAAAGCTGCTCTCTGGTACGTAAATTAGACAATTCGTTTTTTATTTATTATTTTAAAATTGAGACTCACTTACGCTATTTGTGAGAAAACCAAAGATTCGGATATATTCAAAGCTTCAGTAGTTGACACCATATTATTCGAACTGTTTTACAAATTAGGATTAACGCTTCTTAAAAACTAGCAGGTTTATACTTACCCTAATTTCCCATTTACCGCCGGCATGCAGTTGGAACCAGTAGCACAAATCGTTGGAGGGAGTGGAATAGCCCTCGGCATTAACTTCGTCATTTTGCCTGAAGATATAATGTCAGACCGCGAGAAGTGATCACCCCAAATCAAGTCTCTAAGTCCACACTGCATCCGGAAAGCTCTTGCCCACATCTGCCGTAATAAACCACCTAAGAATTCTGAGTGTCCATTGTATTTGCATCAACTGAACGTACTCGTAAATTTGTGAAATTTGGCAAGTCATTTTTTTATGGTTTGGTATATATATTGTGGCGAATACTGCGGCAACACAAAGCGAACAACGAGAAATAGGCA